>NW_015505999.1:99625-117007 GCF_001515645.1 Sinocyclocheilus grahami
TAATAATACTTCGTTACAGTACTTAAGTATTTTTTGAGAGTATCTGTACTTTACTTGAGTTTTTATATTTCAGCCAACTTTGACTTTTACTCCACTACATTTCCTAATAAAAATGTATACTTTTACTCCGATACATTTCCCCGAAGCATATTCGTTACTTGCTACAAAACAGACTGCAGTAAAGCAGGTTTGACGAATCAGTGGTCTGGCATCTGCAAGTTAGACTCCTAAAAACACCTTTGCTCATGTGCAAACAAGTGCGCGCACAACCGCGGATGATTAATTTCCCACTCAAGTCCTATTGCACTTAAGTCGAGTCTGGGGTGTGGGATACAGCATCGTCTGCAATAATATGGTAAGTGTTGTTGTAATGATGTGCGATCTGACATTATCAAGTAAGCTATATCACCAAATCACACACAGAGTGCACGCACGTTGATTTATTAGTCTATTAAAACTCAAAATTCCAGGCATTCTAAATTGTAGACGGCAAAAATGCTTCTGTATGCTTTTATATTTATTTAGTTTAATATAGTTAACTTAATCTATATCACACAAAGAGTACTGTTTTTCTGTAGATATCAGCATGAACACATTTAATAATCAGTTTATACAAGTTCAGTAAAGCAATAAGTAACTTACATTTTAGACATAATATTGCTTGTTTTTGCTCAATTTTGCCAACGAAAATAGGTCCGAACAAAGATCACACAGCACTGTTTTGCGTCTTTGAGCAATGGATGGTGTTTACTTATTGAATGAATCAGCTTTTTGAACGAATTGGTTGAATAAATGATTCTGTGATTCACTCATTAACACAGTCAAATTCTTTGTTCCTGATTGAATCAGTCGTTTGAATGAATCAGTTGAATCTCAATGACTCACTCATTAACAGTCACTTGCTGTCACCTGCAGGCGGTTTTAATTTCACATTTAGACTATTTTTTTTCATGTTTTAAATTATTTCAAATATCAGTATTCAACGTTTTATGTTGAAAACAAAACATTAGGCCTATTTATGCATCTGTAACTGCAGTTTAAATGCATCCATGTCCCCTCTGAGATACATTAAACTGTGTGAATACATCTAAATGCTATTTCAGATGCAGATTCCAGAAATATTTTCTGATGTTGGAATGAAAGACACTAAGTACTGGATGAAGTGCTTCTTATGAAATGGAAGAAAGAGTTAAAACTGAACACAATCTTGCTCCTCGAGCTGTGTATGAACATTTTATACATATATTTATTTGCTTCTTTTCCATTTTGCATTTACTTGTACTTTTACTTTTATCTTTTAAGTACGTTTAAGATTTAAAAAATACTTTTTGTACTTAAGTACAATAAATATCACATACTTTAAGACTTTTACTCAAGTAAAATTCTAACAGGTGACTTCAACTTCTACCAAAGTCATTTTCTGGTAAGATATCTGTACTTTTACTTGAGTATGGATTTCAGGTACTTTATACACCACTGCTTAACATAATATTGAAATATTCAAAACATTTTCTTTTCTTTTTTCACATTTATTTATACAGTGTTTTATACAATACAGATTTTTTCAAAGCAGCTTCACAGTAAATTAACCATAAAATAACAGTTAAAGTGTTAGTTCAGCCAAAAATGAAAATTCTGTCATTAATTACTCACCCTCATATCGTTTCAAACCCGTAAGACTTTCGTTCATCTTCGAAACACAAATTAAGATATTTTTGATGGAATCTGAGAGCTGTCTGACCCTGCATAGACAGCAACGCAACTGAAATGTTCCCAAGTCCAGAAACGTAGCAAGGAGATCTGTAAAATAATCCATGTGACATCAGCGGTTCAACCGTAATTTTATGAAGCTACGAGAATAATTTTTGTGCGCAAAAGAAACAAAAATAATGACTTTATTCAACAACTTGTCTCCTCCGCGTTACCCTAGCGCCATTTTGGAGAGTATCTGCTGGACGTAAACAGCGTATGCTGTTCTGTGTCAGCTGCGTCACATGGATACGCTGTTTCCGTTCAGATGAACTAACCCTTTAATGTTGTAAAATTCATCAACTATGAAACAAATTCAATTTCATGTATAAAACATCTCTACAGAATATAATAGTATCATTATTAGTTCAGTGTCAACATTGAGAAAAAATTTAATTGATTAATTAAAAAAATAAAAAAATTGTCTGCCAGGACATTATTCATTAATTTTACAGACATTTCCATTAACTCTAAAGCACATTTACTAATGCATTATTAAAATCAAAAGTTGTGCTTGTTAACATTAGTTAATGTACTGTGAATTAACATGAACTAACAGTGAACAACTGTATTTTATTTAACTAACATTAACAAAGAGTAATACATACTGTAATAAATGTATTGTTCATTGTTTGTTCATGTTAGTTAATACATTAACTAATGGAACCTTATTGTAAGCATACCAGTTCATCAATTATGAAACAAGCTCAATTCCGTTTTAAGAAGCTCTACAGAAGATAACAGTGTTGTTAATCATCTCAAGTCTGTTCAGTGCCGATTCAATCCAGCGCAGTATCCATGTTGCCACGTTAGTGGTATTATCCAGCTCAGTTCAAATTTTGTTTTCATTTGATAGTCTCAATGTAGTTAAATCAATAATATTACTCAATATTAATTGTCTTTTAAACAGTTAAGAGCATGCAATGATTCCCTGCAGTACTGCTGCGGACCCCTTGTTGAAGACCCCAGCTTCAAACTAAATAAAAAAACACATCCCATATAGCTTTTGATAGAATTATCTAATCTTATTTCTTCAACCACATTGCCTAAATTACAAAATCCACTCAGCATGAGTTTTTTCTCTTCTGACAGAGGTTATTTTGATACAAGCCCATTCCTGCTAATGAAGAGCCATGGATTAATTCTCTGCCACATTCTCAAGGTTTTGTAGCCTGGCGCTTGCAGGCTGGCAGGTGGCTGGTTGGTTCTGACAGGCCCCACAAGCATCCAGCAGTAAGCTCGGCTGTGCGTCTCATGGGCCGAGCGTCTGTATCTCTCCTGCTCATCACTCCTCCATTCTGCAGCCATAATGCGAAGTGTGCCAGGCATTCCATCAGCACGAAGGACAGGAAGAGGCGGGGTGGTTCATTTTGGCAGGGCTCAGCCTCTCCCCCGAGCCCTTGTCTCTTTATTAGATGCTAACACAGCCACATAAACTTTCCTTTTGTTTAGTTCTTAGCTTGTTTTGTTTGTTTTGTTGTTTAGACGGAATTTAATTGCCGTCTGAGTAAGCTTGGGACAATTCTTTAAAGACCTGGGTATATTTTCTCACATGTTAGTGCATCTGTCACTGTATATCTTTGGCTGTTGGGCTGGTGTGCCCACAGTGTGCATATTAGAGCAGTGTAATACGAGGATGCGGTCAGAATTATAGAATATGACAATTTGCTCACCAAGACCTCTTTTAATCACATTGATTTGGGACATTCGATTACTTTAGGTTAAACACACTCCTAACATACCAGAAATGTTCTGGTGAAAAACAAAATTGCAACAGTTTGTATTGTTGTAAGTGTTCTACATGAATATTCTATATTAACTTGTGGGTATTAAAAATGCTTATTATATGGCTCTCTGGAATACTTGATTCTGATTGGTCAGCTGCATGATTGCCTGCCAAGGAACTGGTTTCTCATCATAGCCCTCTTTTTTTCTCACAAATTAATATTTCTTTTCCTCTTAATAATGTTGGATTCTTTATGGTTCCAGTACCAACTCTTATGTATATTTATATGAATAAATATTTGGAAAATATATAAGCCTATTAAACAACAACACTAAACAGACAAATAATGAGGTAACACATTTCTTTCATTCTTTTTCCCAATATACTACAGCCAACCCTCATATATACGTGTATATTTGACTACATGTTCTCAATTGAACAAATAAAAGCGAACTGTCAGTTGCCAATCAGTTGCATGTGTTTGATTCAATAAAAAGAATCGACATATTAATTCATTCGAGAATCAAACTACACTGGTTGCGCTGTATGTGTTTCTGTTACTAAAAAGAACCGGCTCATAATAGTCATTAGTTCAGAAAACAATCTATATTGGTATGATTTGGATACACTAAAAGAAACCAGTTAATGGGAGTCATTCGTTTGGGAACTGAGCTACCTTGGTTGTGTCGTCTGTTTCCCACTGTAGATTCAGGTTGTTGAACAATTATTGCAGGAAACACTTCCAGGAAGTGTTTAGAGTAGTTTAAGTTAGAGTACTTTAATAGTGTTCTATTAAATAGTGTTAAAATGTTTGTTTAATACTGTTTTTTCTTTTCTTTTTCTTTTAAATGGATCTCGGATCCCCTATTCAAGTGCCTTTATAGAGTGCCAATCTAGTTTATTTTCTAAAGATTGTTATGATTGATAGTACTTGGAGAGTACAGAGACTATTTTGCCTCCAAACGTTAGTGCCAAATGAACTGGAGGTGTCAAGGCATCTCATTTGAGTTCCAGTGAATATGTAACTTTTTGTGTTCTGCCCACCCAGGCTTGAACAAAAGCCAGAGTACTGAACAACCATATTAAGCAAAGGTCACAGAACCAGCCTAACACTCACATGTCTAATTCACAGAGGAAAATGCTAAATCTGTCAAATCTGACAGACGTGTGCTTTGAGCTTCTAAACTCTCTCTCTCTGTTTCGTGCTCCTCGCGGCGACACCTGTTTGAATAGATTCCTAAGCCCGAACACATGCGCATGTGACCGGCGCAAAGAGAAGAGGTACCAAAAACGACAAACTTGGATCAATCCTATCAATTAATACCAATAAAGACCTTAAGTGACAACACAGAGACACATTAGGCCCAACAAAGCACGGCAGCTTTGTTACAGCGAGGTGCCAGCTGCCGGCCACAGGCCCGGAGGAGCCAGCGGGGAGCCGGTGGTTCTGCACCAGCGGGCTGCGGGGCCGGGAGGAGTGCGGGAGGGGCGGTGGTGGATGGCGGGTGCAGGCCGGCCCCGTTCCCTGTGCGAGTGCAGTATTAATGAGGCGACAGCACGGCCCTGCTTCCGTATTCATTAGGCATCTGGGCCAGCAGATGTGAAGTGCTGCCTCAAGACGAATAAAAAATGACTTCCCATCTGGACTCCCTAAACTGGAAAAGACAAGAGCGCGTGGTTCTCTTTTTCACTCTCGCTAACTCGCTCGTTCGCTCATTCCCTCTTCCCTGGCACTCTGTCTTTCAGTGCCGAGGCCTTCAGAGGTAAGGCTTTTGTTGAAGTTGGGGGAACTGAGATCAGACACTCATCAGGGTTTATAAACCGGAATAAAGGTCATTGTTTGACTAATGCACTCGGGCATTCTCACTGCCAGAATAATGTGGGTGAATATCACAGTTTATATTAAAACTCTCTGTGGATGCATTAGAATCCACACACGACGATGTGCTTTTATTAAGTGTATAGGAAGGGCTCATACTGCATGCAAAATGCACACTTTTGTTCTACAGCACATTCAGCTTTTAAGATAACACTGTTAGATCATTTACATAAAAAAACTCCTTTCACATATCAAATCACCTATTCATGAGAATGATGAATATGACACATGATAGAAATTTCATCAGCCTGTTTTAGCACAATCTATGAAACTGTCAACGTTATTAAAAATACACCATCACATTAAATTAAAATACATTTAAAAAAAAAAATATATATATATATATATATAAATATATGTTCGTAAATGTTTTTAGGTTCTCACTTTGATGCTAATTATTCAAGGACACTAAATATATATTTTATGTTTTTAACACTTTGCAATAAGTATTAGTTGATGCAACAATAACAAAAAAATTAGCAGTACATTAGCAGTACATTGTTAACTAATGTGAACAAAGGAAACCGTATTGTAAAGTGTTTCCCATTTAATATTTAAGCAATAAAATATGAAAAAAAAAACTTTATTGACCAATCATGATCCTGGACCTAAAACCTCAATTTAATAATGTTCAAGTCTCTCTTCTCTACACATATATAATATAAAATAATATACTGTGTTAACACTTTAATTCAGTAAGAACACACTAAATTGATCAACAGTGACAGTAAAGACATTTATAATGTTTCAAAAGATTTATTTGTCAAATAAAGGCTGTTATTTTTAACTTTCTGTTCATTAAAACATCTTTCAACAATAATAATAGTAAGAAATATTATTGACCACTAAATCAGCATATTAGAATGATTTCTAAACAATCATGTGACACTGAAGACTGGAGTATTTACACTGTAAAAAATAATTTTGAGATTTTGCCATTTCACCTTATTTTTTATTATTATTTTATTATTTTTTATTATTTATTTATTGATTTTTGAAGACATAACTCATGTTTTATCAATTGTCCAGACAACAAGAACATTTTAGTTTATTGGCCCACAACTAAGCTGAAAGTTGAATGAACTAGTGTAACTATTGTTTTAACTCAAAAACGCATATTGAACCATCTGCATCACAGCGGAAAAAATAATAATATAACAAAACATTTTAAGACAGCAGGGTAACAAAGTTTTTTAAGTTGACTCAACAATTTTTTTTTACAGTGTATGCTGAAAATTCAGCTTGGCCATCACAGGAATAAATTCCATTTTTAAATATATTAAAATAGAAAATAGTTCTTTAAAACAGTAATAATATTTCAAAATATTACTGTTTTTACTGTATTTTTGATCAAATGCAAATGCAGACTTGGTGAAAATAACAGACTTCTTCAAAAAAAAAAATGTTTAAACCGACCCCAAACTATTGAATAAGGCACCTTATAAACATCTGTCAGAGCAACTAAATATTTAATTTGGAAGGAAAAAAACTAACTGACAAAGCAAAAATATTAGTTTGTCAACACTTCAATCTTATACATCTAGAAAATTTATTATTTGCATGTAGACACTATAACAGACATCAGCACTTCCCATTCAAATCACAATAATGCTGACAAATATCATTAAGCAAAAAGATGAGTTCTCAAAGCTTTAGCAAAGAAGTAACTGCATAATTTAATGATGCTGCAATGCTTGCTGGGAGCTTAACAAATTGCAGCATTGCTCAATAGCTTGTTTGTTCAACTCTGTTAGGCTAGTTTGGACACATTTGGGAGGAATATTGTTGGCATAACTTGTGTTTTTAGTTTATCTTTGACTCAGAAAGCTGGGAAAAAAGGCAATTCCTTGTTTCATAAGCAAGAACCACATACAGTAACAGCTGATGGGGCAAAGAGGTCCACTACACAAAACCTCATCACCTAATAAAAATTATTGTACAGGGCTATGTGTCTTTTTCTGAAGAGCTTTTGTTTCACACACACACCAAAAAACTGCAATAGATATACACTGAAAAACCCTTCAGTTTACAATAGCGGTCATTTCTATTCAGCTATTCTGCTCAACATCCATCATCGCTGCATCCCCAGGAGGTGCAATTAAAAATGGAGGCCCGGCAATGGCTGAACAAAAACATAATAATAGAGCAAATAAAAACAGACGTCAGGGCTAATAATCAGCGTGGGTTGATTTGGGGTGTGTGTGGGATTATCTTCACTGGGGCTTTACAGCAGGTGTGAGATGGCCTGATTGGTGAGGACCCCCAGAAACAATTTGTTTCACTCAGACGGCCGGTGTTGAATCTCCCCAGGCCGGACGAAACCTCAGGCACGGTGGCAGGCCTCCCAGCCACTGTCATGCTCTTTATATGAAGAGTAATGGAGGAACGTGGTGGCCAAGCACTACAGACAAGGGCCAAACCGAGGTGGAGACATTGGCATTATCTGCTGCATGAAGATTTATTCTATTGAAAGTGCCAAGTTATTGCATGGTGAAAGCTGATTCAGCATAATAGCTCACATGAGAAACTCAGGAAACATGTACTGTTAATATATGCTTATATTTAATTGAGACGAGCAGCTGCAGATTCTTAGCTATGTAAGTAAAACAATTGCCAGACAAGGAAACAAAATTTCTTAATTAAATTGCAAATACACCCTGCCACATGTAATCAATGCTATTTTTAGTTTTTTTATTATTATTTATTTACTTAACATTACATCATGTCATATTCATTAACTTTTTCAGTTCGACTCAGACTAAACTAGCTTCTAATTGTAATTTAAAAAATGAGTTGAAAAAAATTAAACCAAATATTTAAACATTTTACAAACATTAGGATTATATACAAAGATATTCAAATATCTTTTTTGCCATATTTTCTTCATTAGTATAGTTTAATCAGAATAATTTAATTATTGTCATGATGTGCATTTTCCATCTCGCCTTTGAAAGCATTGAGAAAAACAAAACAAAACATTAACAAATATTTTTGTCAGTTATTTCATTGCAAAATGAACACCGCTTGTAATGACATTAAAAATAATATATAAGATAGATAGATAGATAGATAGATAGATAGATAGATAGATAGATAGATAGATAGATAGATAGATAGATAGATAGATAGACACACTGCTACTAACTAACAAAAAACTATGTTCTAAGAATGTTTTGCTAACGTTCTGATTAAGTTATGAAAACGTTATTTCCGAATGTTGTCTGAACGTTGAATGTTGTCTAGTTCAAAAGGTCCCGTTTTTAAAATGCTTGTTGTTGTTGTTGTTAGAGTTAGGGTTAGGGTTATCATTTTATAAACATTATGAGAATGTTACTTTTAAATGTTCTCTAAACATTCTGAAACAAAGTAGTAACATTTAGAAAATGTTAAATGAACATCCAACTAAAATGTTTCAGGGGGGAAAAAATGTTCCATGAACAATATATAATGTTTTTGTGTTAACGTTTTAAGAACGTAATTGAAGACCAAATAACAAATGCTATATTAACGTTGCTGGAAGAACGTTTGTTCATAACTTTGAGAGAACCTAGCCAAAATGTTATCCAAAGTTCTAAAAATGTTCTGTGTTAGCTGGGGATGCTTGTTAATTTTAAAAACTGATATTGAAAAAATTGTTGCATTGCTACATTTACTTACTTTCCAATATTTTTGGAAGAAAGGCTGACTGCAAAAGGGTAAAGTGTGGGCAGCTCAAAGTTAGAAATTAAACACATACTGTACAGATGGACGGGAGCAAATTTACCCAATGATTTACCATAACCTACAGCAAAATGCTGATTAAGAGGCGCTGGGTTAATAGAGGACTGACAGCGCCTGCAGTCACCACCTCTCATTAACCAGCAGGAGTTAAAGAACCCAAAGCCACATAAATTGGTGTGGTATAAAGTTTTGCAGGGCAGACAGAGGGGCAGACAGAGGGGAGAGAAGCCCGTTCACCGGGAACATCTGGAACTTTCAGCCTCTCCAGATAGAGACATACACCATTTTGAGGATATGAAAGCTGTCACATCTTTTATATGGCGGCACTCTCATTAAAGACAGGGAGGGCGTGCGCCACGGTAATTGTTTTAATTTATTTGTTTATGGCAAAGACAGAGGGGGACGGGCACATGGCACTCAGTTTTTTTTTTTCTTTCTTTCTTTCTTTTTTTATTGGGAACATATGGAACGCATTTATCACCATTTGCAGCGATCGGCCTAAATGATTTTATTAACTAATTTGTAACTTTACACTTTTTTAATCAAACACATGCTGCGCACCGTAATGTTTTGATAATGCTCCCGGGCTTTGTAAAGGGAGCCATGGCAGAAGCCAAAGGGAAATAAAAAGTGAGAGAGAGTGAAACGAAATGAAAATGCGGCGAGAGGCGAGGGCTGCCGGGGATGGGAGAGGCCGCTGCCTTGCAGGCATTAGAAGGCGGCCTCGGTAATATATGGCGGTGATGATGGAGATTATTATGGCGTTCTGCATCGAGGGGAAGTCGCAGAGGGCTCGAAGGTATTTAGGATGTCATAGAGCACGATTGTTTACCTAAACTAAGTGAAGCGATACAGGCCCTGTGACAGAATTCGCAGGTATTGTTCTCTAGTGAAGTGCAAAAGGAGCGACGCCACCTCATTGCCTGGGTAATACGCGCTACTGTGTGAAGTTATGTAGGGAGTTGAGGTAATGTTATTTGGGACTAGGCCTACACTCCGAGGGCATGGGTAATGCTAACTGGTTGCGGGGTCCTTCTATAAAATGTGCAGGGGTCTCAAGAGATGTTGATAAGGCTGGTGGCACAATTAAACTGGCTTACTTAGCAATGTATTAATGGGGTTCTACCAAAGGAAGAAAAGACATTACCAAACATAAATACAAGTAAAAAAAAAAGTCTTACCCTATTGACAAATAGATTGTTCTGATTCTAAGCATAAATGTAACAAAAAATTGTCAGATTTATGCTTACAAAATTTTTTTTTAAATAGAAATAAAAAACGTTTGAATGGGGTAAAGTGAACTTACACTTAGTTTCTCTTAGTTTGGACAGTAAGAAATTCCAGGACACATACAACTGACAAAAGCGACAGATATTTATAATGTTACAAAAGATTTCTATTTCATATAAATGCTGTTCTTTTGAACATGCTTTTAATCAGAGAACTGTTTTCAACATTGACAATAACAAGAAATGTTTCATAAGGACAAAAACAGCATATTAGAATGACTTCTGAAGGATCATGTGACACTGAAGACTGCAATAATGATGCTGAAAATCCTCTTTCCATCACAGAAATAAATTGCTTATTAAAATACATTAAAAAGGAAAACAGTTATTTTAAATTGGAATAATATTTCACAACATTAATGATTTTACCATATTTTTTATCAAATGAATGCAGTCTTGATTAGAGACTATTTTCAAAAACTTTTAATAAACAAACCTACCCCAAACTTTTGAACGGTAATGTAATGCAAGATGTAATCTCTAAAAACAAGTGTTATTATCTTGCGCAGTTTTTCTTCCCAATTGATCTTGTTTTAAGGATGTTTGATTATTTTCACATGGAAAGAAGACAAAGATACAAAGTTGCTGTTTTTGCTCAAGCCATCACAAAAGCCAAAACGTTCCCACAGGGTCTCCAAAAGCTCACAAGGGCCCTGTAGTGTGGTACTCTGCCTCTGACATCAATGAACTTCACTCAATTTTAATAAATGAAACTGTTTTATGAAGAGCCATTTTGAAAGAGAAATTTCAAATAAAACAGCTTTTGAAATTTGATCCAAACTTACTACATACAGAGGTAAGTTAACTGTTAAGCCTGTTAGATAACACTATCATATTATTTGATTGGATGCATCCAAACAATCATATTTGATGATTTTTTGATTAAATAAAAATTAGTTATGCACTATATACATATATAATTATACAAATTGGGCCAGTAAAGCAAAGCAGCTATTGCCTAGTGATAGCAACACACAGGAAGCATAACGCAGATGCCGTAACCCCAATCATTAAAAAAGCATGCCCGTAAAGGACCGGCGTGTTGTGTGGTGGCACAACCATCATGTGCCAACAGCTCCATTATGAAGGTGGCAAAGTCAATTTTGCAGTTTCTCTGTGATAGGATCCAACGCTTCCCAGCGTTTACACACAGAAGCACAGAGGGTTGCTGAAGTGGGGGCCGAGAAAACAATGTCAGTCTGGATGATGTCACCTGTCACCCACATGGAAGCTTGACCAAAGGCGACTCAAACTACTCTGTCTCACTTTGTTCAACAATTAGAGCCAGGAGTCTGGCAGAGCGAGGAGAGAGACGGCGCTCTCGCACATACGCTACAGCTAGTGCCTGGGTAATTGAGCCCCATTTGTAGATCGACAGCTGGACAGAATTCACTATTGCAATTTGGACACAAGACAACAGCAAAGAAGCCACATGTTCTATTAAAATATGATGATGTGTGGCCCTCCCGAGGTTGTGTCTACTCCCCAGATTGTTTGATGTCCTCCTCTTTAGGGTTCTAATGGGAAGTGCTCCGTCCTGCCACTCTGTGGGCCATGGCTCTTTGCGGGCGCTACACGTAATGGAGAGTGTCAGTTGGCACGTTCCGGCGAGCTGTTGGGTGGGATTTGATGTACTTGTTTGGGGCCAGATGCTGGTGGAATTCAGAACATGTCAACAATAGCTTCACTTCCGAGGTCTGTGGGAACGACGAGTGCTGCGAGTTGCATGAGACGTAGCATTACAGAGTTTAGTTGCAAAGGATACAGAGGAATTCACTTTTAAGACATTTAGTGGACCCAAAAGGAACTTGGGCTTAAAATATGAAAATGAATTGCATTACATATATATATATATATATATATGCCACTTTGTTTGATATTGACTTGGTGTGATACAGATTATTAAAATAAAATAAAATAAATATAATTTTGGAAATATATGGAAATACAAAGGTACATGTGTTAAAATAATAATGATAATAATTAAAATAATAATAATAATTATTGAAATAATAATTATTTGAAATAAAATTAAAAAATAATTTGTTACATGCAAATACAAGTGTACGTTTGTAGTTCAAATGTAATAACTGGAGTAATAATTTTGTAATAGATTATATTTAAATAAAAACCTTGTACCTCAAAGAGTAGAGCATAGCGCTAGCAATGTCAAGGCCATAGGATCAGTTCCCAGGGAAAGCAAGAGCTGAAATCTGAAAACACATTTACCTTTAATACAATGTAAAGTCGCTTTGGTTAAATGCATAAAATTTAAATGTAAACAATAAAAACAATCTGTAATGAATACAAGTGTTCAGTTAAAATTTAAAAGTAATTATTTAAAATAATTAAAATAATGAGAGGGGGAAAAACAATAAAAGAAAATTTTGGTTATCATATTTTGTCATTTATTTTTTTATTTCAGTTTCTTACCTTTATTCTAATCAGGTCTATTAATTGTGAAGGCTGTGTTATGTTGAAGACTAAGTGTGTAGTCTGCGTGTTATTGGCTGCTCCTCCTCTCCCTGAGCACAGGTCCCAGGCGCCTGGTCCTGAGACGGTTTCCTGGGCGACACCTGGCCGTGGTGTTGTGATGAGAGAGCCCATGTGTTAATTAAAGCCCCATCTGCGAGGGGGAGTCCATCTTCACAGACTAAGACACAAGGGACAAGAGCACACACACAAAACACAACACAATACACATCACTCACTCTCTCTGATACCTGCAGTGCCATGAGAGAAACACACACACACACACACACACACACACACACACACACACACACACACACACACACACACACCCACACACACAGCCCCGAGCCCTCTGTGTTTTGCCCATTACATATAACGAGTCAGGTGAGAAAGAGGAAGGATCCGTGTCTGTTTGTTTTCTCATCAGCCTGATGTGTGAGAAATTGTGGTCACCAGATAAAAACACCCTGATGGACATACATGACGGTCACCCTCACTGTGACTATAGCAACACCTTGCCACTCATCCACATCAAAGTTAAATTCATCTTTATTGTTTAACAAAGAACAATTAAACAATTATAGCACTATGCCAATTACTACAGAAAATAATTTCAAAAAAGTAAATATATTTTAAATAATAAAGTAAAAAAAAATTTTTTTTAATGGTTACAATAACACACATTAAATGTAAGCAAATTAGTAAAATAGTTTCTATTATTTTTTTTCTCTTTAAATAATAACAATATTGATTTTCTTAAAGATTCAATACAATAGATTAAGTACAATTCATAAGGTTTCTAGCACTATGCTGATTACCACAGAAAAAAATATGAATATGAAATATGAAATAACGAACAATAAAAACCAATAAAGAAAAATTAATAATAAAATATATATATAAAACATCATGGTTACAGTAACACACATACAATGGGATGCATCAGAAAGGATTTAAAATCGGAAATTTTAAACTTGTATTATTTATTTATCTATTTATTTATTTAAGAATGTTTGCACGAACACAAATTATTCAGTAAAATCTCCTTGTTGTTTGAGCTGTAAAATAATCTTTTCACAAATTAACACAACTTTTATCAATATGAAAACCTGGTTGCATGACTTAAATGTTACCACCACTATGATTTTTGACAACTCTTTCAGTCTTTATTTAAGGTAAAGTTGAAAAGTTTGAGTTAGAATAGCTTGCAAGGCCGTGACTGTAAAAACATTCATTAAAACGAGAAATTAAAAATTTCTTAGCCATAGACCTTTTTAAGTAATTTAACCTAAATAAATAAAACTAACTTCATGACAGTGGACCCTGAAATGTGAAAAGGCTAACTTGTTTCTTTTAACTTACTTATTGATACTTTATGTGGTCTTAACATAAACAAAATATAATTTTTGTTTGCATAAATGTTTGCATCAATTAGCATGCTAACTGATTAGTCTGCTAAGAATATCATCCATTTCTTATGGTTAGCATGCTAATATATTACACCAAACTACATACATAAGTTATGTAGTCTTCACGTCTGACATGGTCTCCACATAGTCTTTGTCAAAACAGAACTTTGTTCTGCTCTAATGATAAAATGGCTATGTTTATACATTTTTAAAGTTATATTCTATCCAAAAGTTGATGTTCAAAAATGAGTCAAAATTATTTTCTTTGGTAGTCAACATCACACTAAAGCTGTCAGAAGAGCCCAAGTTGCATTAAACCCAGAACATTCCTTTAAAACAAGTTAGCTGCATTTTCATACACCTGCCTACAATATGGATTAATGGATAAACAGCAGGGTTTCCACATTACTCAAACAAATACATAACAATTCAGAATGAAGAGTCGACTTTAAATCCATTTCATAGCAGCGGTAACAGCCTGAGTACATGAAAATACGATTATCTGACAGGAGGCCAAACAAACATTTCTATACAGGCTTTGGCAGGAAACATACAGAACACCTTTCTCTCCAGCCTGCCAGAAACTCCAGCGCTGAGTAATTGGAGTTTCCCCCATAATGAATGGCTCTCCGCAGGAGAACGGCTGTGACTCACTTTAAAACTCTCCTACATGTTCTTGGATGAGGCCTCTGCGTCTTTTGACAGTTCGCTATTGTGCTGCAGGAGTTATGCCTCTAAACATATGACGGTTCATTTGGTCCCAGTTGATTGTGCAATCAAATCTAATTACATGTGAGAGCACTGGTGCAGTGCCAGCGGTGGGTAATATGTTAGTTTTTAATAGTGCACGTCAAAAGAACTATATATGAACGGTCCTAAAAGTCACCATATGGAATAAGGTGCACCAATTTATTTCCTTATTTCCAGAAAAATGGAGCAACTCATTTCATCATGGAAACTCTTTCAGCAAGAACTCGGTCTCAAGAAATTTGACATTAGGGATTCTCATTCAGGGGCTTCGTACAGCAAATTTTTTATTTTTTTTGAGGGGGAACTAGTGACACAATATTAATCAAAGGGGGAAAAAAAACTTTTAACAACTAACAAATAATAATTAATAAATACAAATAATATAAATGAATGTATATATTATGGAATGGATATGCTGTGACTTCTATGTGTGTAAAGGTTTACCTGTTGTCTTAACCATCTGTTTCCTATTCTCATTGCTACTTTCTGTTCTGTCTATCCTTGTTTTAAATGGAAGAGTTAATCGCTGTTCATATGGTATGCATTTGAGAAGCCACAAAATGAGTGAATGGTTGCTATGCATGCTGGTCCTGTGGGATTTGGTCAGGAGTTGAAGCAAGAGTCAGACTCTCGTTGGGCCGAGATAAAGGGCTGAAACACTTCCTCTCCTTCTCACTCACCCTTTCTATTTCTCTCTCCCACCCTTCTAGGACTTACGGTCCACTCCCACACTCCTCTGACAGATGGAAGACTGACCCCAGGGACTGGCCATTACAAGTTTTAACATCTGAGGTTTGGGTTTTCATTAGTGCACTTGTCTGTGCGCGTATCCACATACTACAGTATACTTGTATGCGTATGTTTATTAACCAAAACAGGAAAAAAGAAAGAAAGAAAACTGAAACAGTTGTTCTCTAACTGCTTAGTAAAATATACTATGTTTTTTTTTTTTAAATCACTGCTACATTTTTTTATCAAAAATAGTTAAAACGGTTAAAAAATAAATAAAATCCATAAATGATCTAAAGTCACATTTTTAAATATAAAGTTACAATTATGAGAAATAAAGTCACAATGTGAGACAATTATGAGAAATAAAGTTGCAATTATAAGCCTATTGCTTATTGATTTATGATGTTTATCATAGGGTTTTCTCACCCTGATTGTGGATATGAGGCGGCTTTTTATCCGTCATTTTGGGGCTTGTAAAAAATTGGTTGTGATATGCATTCATTAAGAAGATAAACAGAACACTCGCAGATATAAAATGCTAGCGTACTTGTTCTCCTAATTTAGTTGTCCATCACCTTGTACAGACAACATGATTACTTCAACAGGAGAATTAGTTTAATATTATATTCCTCTCCTCTGGGGAAATGACAGCTAATCGCTGCTCTGCTATCATTTGCTTTGCCACGCGGCAGTTACGGTTGCATCTAGACGCCCCCAACACAAATTAATCACGGCGTAATAATGCGAGATGTCACTAATTCTGTGAAAACCACGTGCGGCGATGACAGAGGAAATAATGTGTGCACATTAGTGCCATGATTATGTTTAGCATGATTCTGCTGCTTTTGCTCATGGTCATTCACCATGCAAATTCATTTCAACGGTCTGACAAGATTTTTCAAAATAGCACTCATGAGATTTAGGTGTAACAAAACATGATGAAAAATAAAGGCCTTCTGGTAGAACCGCACAGCGTTGTGATGATTTCCACACGTTCGAGTTGCCGTGTTTGTTTGTTACACATCGATGTATTGATTCGTTTTTACTATGTTACTGTTTACAATGGTTCAAATAAATTTTTGCTTGTTTTTGGGGTCATTGTTTTTGGGGATTTTTATCACTTGTATCACCAGCACTGGGAGCCACCTGACTAATTTCTATTCAGCAGAGCTCCACAGCAGCACGTTTGGTCTGATACGGCATCCACAATCCCTATATCTCACAAAACAAGCATGCACGACTCTAGGACAAAAGAAATAACTGCATTGTGGGATATAGGTTCAGACTTTCAAGGGCTTCGGGGAGTTCATATGAAAACAAATGTGTGACAGGGAATCAGGCTAATTATTTTTGAACAATGCCAGCGACTGGCTGACCTGCACTTGTAATAAGTGGCTACATTTCAGTGTAGAACAGCTATGCAAATCAAACCTCGTTCTTCCATTCTCTCTCCCTCTCTCTCCTTTCCTCTATGCACCTACCCTTCTCGCCCCAATATCAAAAAACAATGACCCCAGGCTAATTATTAGCGAGCAAATGCCAAGCGCGGGGGAAGGAGACTTTGTTTGTGGCTTGATTTGGACATTAATGATGGACTGGAGAACAAACAGCGAGAGAGTGAGTGTGTGTGTGTGTGTGTGTGTGTGTGTGTGT
>NW_015505999.1:117115-126005 GCF_001515645.1 Sinocyclocheilus grahami
AAATCAGGAAGGGGGCCAACACTTTTTCACACCACTGTGTATATATATATGTGTGTGTGTGTGTGTGTGTGTGTGTGTGTGTAAACGAGTGACTCGCTGTGGTGATACGGGACACGGCCTCTAACCACCAGTCTAGCAGAAATAAACACGTTCAGCCTTGACTGAATAAACAGCCCCTTCAGCATTCTATAGTAGAGAGAAATACAGAAGTACATTGTTAAAAGTCAAATATAGGCAATACAGCTTTCATACAAAAAGGTAAAAAATCTACAATGTGTTACCCATAAGGAAAATGGATATATAATTTCAACAATATTTAATTGCATATAAAACAAATAATTTAACAAAAATGACAGTAAAGACATTTATAGCTAATGTTACAAAATATTTATATTTTCATTAAATGCTGCTCTTTCAAGCTTTCTATTCATCAAAGAATTATATATATATATATATATATATATATATATATATATATATTACCATTTACACAAAAATATTAAACAGCACAAATGTTTTCGACATTGATAATAACAAGAAATTTTTCCAGAGCAGCAAATGGGCATATTATATTGATTTCTGAAGGATCATGTGACACTGAAGTCTGGAGTAATGACAATGACAATCACAGGAATAAGTTACATTTTTAAAGATTTTCAGATAGGAAACAGGTATTTGTAATAACAGTAAATTGTAATAAAATTTACTCACAATTACTGAAATTATTTTTAATACTATTAGTACTAGTATTAGTACTAATAATAATGTTTTAAAAATCTTACTGACCCCAAGCTTTTGAGTGGTACAGTGTATTTTCTGTTTTTCTTTCAGTAAAATACAAATGATAGCAATATATATGCACTATTTATATACAATATAGCAATTATATACAGTATTTTGTATATGTTAAGTGAACAATCGATTCATGCTGTCAGAATGAAATCTACCAATATAACAATTATGAAAAAAAGTATTACTATAGTATAAATGCACATTGTTTTAGGTTTCATAATTGTTTTATAGGCAGATTCTATTGTGACAACATTCCTCGCTCTTGGTCACAGAAGTTTAAGGTGTGTTAAATTATATTATTTCCCAGGCCACTAACAGTGTATATGTTCAATGTTTTTGCAACTTAGTTCAATGACAACTAGCCCCATGCTAGCAGAGTGCAATAGCGATTGCAAAAGCAATTTTTTAATTATAGGCCCTCACGGGTTTCAGTTGCTATCACAAAGTGACTTTCCAATGAGAAGTGATCATATTTCAATGTCAATTAACTGTCAATGTTTTCTAATGACTTCTGAATCATTTAAAATAACTTCTCCCAAAAAACAAACCAAGTTTCAAAGTCAGCAATAATCCAGCAAGTTATAGTGGAAGGGCAGACAGCATGAAATCATACGGTATGATATACAACTCAGCTTCTCTCTCAGGCCAGGCCACACAGCTCAGCTGGGACACTGGAGGAAAAAACTAAATAATTGAGCCTGAGACCTCAGGTCGGCAAAAGATTATTTACATGCTCATTAATAATAAATAAGATAGACTAGCATGAAATATGGAGCTGTGTGATGGGGTGTGTGGTGTTCATGTACTGATGATATGTGTGTTCTAGGTTAAACTCTAAGCCCAACTTGAATGTTTGTGTTTGCTAACAGCAGGTGTTCACTCAGACTGACAGACAGATGTGTTAAAGGTGTGAGTAATAGTCATTTCTGTATGAACATGTAAATCTTTATACTCATGTCTCCCCATACCAATAACATTCACAGAGCTTCATCGAAGTATATAAAAGTTTTTGCAGATTGTCAGACACAAAAGCTGATTTCTTGTCACTGTATGTAGAAAGCTCATTTGCATATGCAATTCTCACTCGTTGATACTTTTAATAAAATATGCTGTTGAAACATTTGTGGAAAGTTTTTAATATTCAAGTTCTGATTATTTTATCTAACTTGTCCACTAACAATGTCCAATTATTTACACATGTATCACAGTGGGAAAAAAGTTTTTTTTTTTTTTTTTTTTTAAAGTATCAGTTTCAAATCTACAAACCCGATTCCAAAAAAGTTGGGACACTGTACAAATTGTGAATAAAAACAGAATGCAATAATGTGGAAGTTTCAATATTTTATTCAGAATACAACAGATGACATCAAATGTTTAAACTGAGAAAATGTATAATTTTAAGGGAACAATAAGTGGATTTTAAATTTCATGGCATCAACACATCTCAAAAAAGTTGGGACAAGGCCATGTTTACCACTGTGTGGTAATTAATATTTTTATAATGGATTTAAAACTGAAGGTCATGGATTTAAAACTGAAGGTCTGGGAAGAGTGCACAGCAATTTATATATATATATATATACTGTATATATATACTGTATATATATAATAAATACAGGTGACAGTTTTAAATGTGACTTTCATTAAAAATAAATAAAAATAAATAAAATAAAATAAATCTGTCTGTTTCAATTAAAATCAAACCTGGGACAAGAAACTGAATGAAAAAATTTATTAAAAACATACCTCGTCAACATACAAAACAGCAAATTATCATTGAAAATGTCTATATTTCAATAGCTTATTGTATCTAGTTATTCAGCAACATCTGTTGTCAGAGTTATTCTCTATCACTTCAAAACCTAACATAATTATGGATGTATAATGTAATAAAAAAACCTGGACTCATTTAAGTTGTCTGATGCAAATTTTGTTTAGCCCTGCTCCTCCCCTAATTTAGTTGGACATCATGGACAAACACCGACAGGGTATTTTTAGATCCTGTCTGAACCCTTTTGACAGATTAAGAAGGAAAAGCTGCCCTGATGTTTATCTGATGGAGAAACACATCCCAGGGGCGTTAGAGCGAAACTGGCAAGGCCTTCTGGGCGGCGTTCAGAGAAACCCTTTGGTTAGCGGTAGGGCAGCCCTCTCTCCGTCTCTCCTTGACCCAATAAAGCAGCTTTATCAGACATCAGCGGTGACCGTGTGAAAGTTGGCCTGGATAAAGCAAAGGAATGAAACCCTGGAGCCCCTGATTGATGGACTGGACGCTTGTCAACGCTTGAGATTATAGAAATCCTGGCTCTCATCACGGGACGCCCCTTTTGGGCCGCAAACAGAAACATCTAGAAGCCTCCATGCCAATCCTCTTTCTCCTGTGAATTCCCCCCAGCTCCACACAGGAATTCCAGACTGTGGGGAAATTAATGTTCGGATCTGGCATAGAGGAGGGTAAGGCAAAGTGCTGCCAAGTCATCTGAGATCTGCCTTTTTTTTGTGTGTTTGCTCCGTCCGTGAAATGCGGCTGATTCCCAGCTCCGCGTTTTCGGCTCCCAGTCAAATCCCAGCCGTCTTTATGGATTCTCCAGATCTCATTACAGTCAATGAGCCTGCAAAGACTTTCAGATCAAAGTGAAAGACTTTTAGCACTGGTGAGAGAGAGCAAGAGTAAGCCAAATCAAGTAATTATAACCAAGGAAAAGCATATCAGGAATACCTGATAAATAAATACTGGTCAACAAACTTTAGCCAAGAGAGAAAAACCGTGCCATGCTAACAATTTCAGGGTCCTAAATCTATAGAGGCTTCATCTGAACAGCATTTATTATTCACAGCCAGACACAAATTTCCAAGTTGCAGAAGCCTGCGAGCCATTATGCGATAAGACAAACGAACACGCAGGCCTGACCTTGAATAAATCGGCAGGGCTGGAGGAGCTTTGGGTGAGCATTCACCGCACGAGTGTCACATCTCGGTGTCGGAATTGAAACAAGGGTTTGTTTATAGACTGAAGCTGTCAGGGTTACGGACGAACCCGAGGAGTCATCCGTCAGATCGCATGTGCAAGGCCGAGCAGGAAGAACTGTAGCTTTTTACTGATTCATTGCATTTTACCATGGGCTTAATCCTCTGATCTAAAATGTATGGCTCGTATCTGTTGGAGATTAGCCCGACGGGACGTGTTGCGAGATGCAAAACAGAGCGGAGGTCGGGAGGGATCTTGTAAAGCAGAGGGCACAGCCAAACACACAGATAGGCTACGTCGAGCACCTGAAAGAAATAAAAGAGCCAAATCTACCGTATTTATCTCAACAGCCTGATAAAATGTACTTACATGGATCGGTTGGCATCGTTCCTGAGAGGCGAGATGTTAGTTAGCGTCAAAACCTAGACCTTCCGCCGTGTTGCCGTCAAATATTTGGATGCGAGAATGAAACGCATTTTCTCATTAAGTGTCATGCACCTTGTAAATTTGTTTAAAAGGGTCTGCCAGACTGTTCCAGTGATTTTACAGAGCCAAGACAAACTCGAAATGTGCTGTGTAGACTGTTGAGTGATCGCTGAAAATAATAGACATTTGGCTCGAAGGTCCAGAGATATATTTTCCTTAAGCTACAGAGTATTTCCTCCTTTCAAAACAGACGAGTTAATGTTATGTGTCAATGTGTGTATCTAAGAACTAATAAAGTCGGATCGCTACCTTTGGATCCGAGATGCACTTTAGCCATAGAACCAAGTCATAACAGTGCGGGGTCATTCCTGTTATGCAGTTATCCCGCTTTATATATCCCGCGGATAAAATACTAAACTCATATTATATTCATTTATTTTAAATTATTTTACTAATTTGGTTTAAGAAAACATTAACATGAAAAAAATGCCAATTTATTAGGATGTTTTCCAAGTGTTCCTTAATTGTGTAATCTTAATCCTTTCTGTACTCAAATTGCATTTTTAAAACATATTTTGTTTTTTGAGAATTTTGTTTGAATTAATTCAAGTGTTTTGTTTTTTTTCCCCGTGTCCTCAATATCACTTCCAATCTTCCAAGCCACTTCCTTAATAATATCTTCCTACAGGAAGGGACATCATCATTTGTGCAATCTCAACACAAATGGAAGCAACTATTAATCATGCATGTGGTCAATGTGGTCTAATTATGATTTTTTTTTCCGGATAAAATTGTAATTGTGATTTAAAATGCAATTTTTAAAAAAAAGCTACATGTGTGGTCAAATATTTTTATTATATATTAATAATACTAATTAAATAAAAATAAATACTAATAATATTAAACAAAATAAATAGTATTTAATATATTTTTAAAAGTATTTAACAACAATAATATATTTTTTTTACAGTACAACCTATTTGTTGTTGGCCAAAAATTACAATATTTATGGCCATTTTAATTTCTTCACTTTCAGACGTTAAAACTATCAACATTTTATTTTAGCAGAAAACTGCAGGAAGCCTTTAAAGCTACTTTTTGTTGACAACAGCTGAAATGCGATATTTACATTGATCAATGAAAATAACCAGAAGCTCAACAACCGTACTTGCTTGATGTCTTACGGAAGCTCAAACATGCTGCGTAACACACAAGAATAAACCTCATTGGTTCTCACATGTCAAGCAAGCATGCTTGAGTTTCCGTTTGCCATAACTGATGTGTGCAGATGTATCCGAAGATGAACGAATGTCTTACAGGTTTGGAATAACATGAGGGTGAGTAAATTACAGAATTTTTGTAAGAATTATCAATTTAAATTATAACCCAGGCCTAATTTTTTTTTTAAATGTACAGAACTCAAACGTAACAGGAATGCCCTTGCTATAGTACTGGAAAGAGCCATGTCAACTCAGCATGGGTAGTAAAGTCCATAGGTGACCAATCACAAGTTACACATGCAACCTCATGGGCAGACTTACAGTACTGCACCAGCTCGTCTCATTGCTTTGTTTGGGCCTTTTCTTGCAGAAAAAAAAATAACATAACATTTCTGCACCAGCACACTAATAACAACCCACACACATACTGCACTCCTCTCCCTCACTGCCTTCATCTCTCAGATCCCCTTGCTTGCTTCATCTCCAAGTCCCTCCATCCAAACCCCCAATGCACTCAGCATCTGCTTGCAGGATGAATAAATCAGTGCTTCTTCCCGGCTGCGGTCCCCTGACTGACAGAGGCCCATCTTAATTGTAGCTGAAAGTCAGCTTTCTCTGTGCTAATTAGCAGAATGCGCTGCTAAATGATTTAAAAACTCAGGGCTTATACGAGCCCTGCCGATCATCACTTATTCACATGGAGCGCGGCACTTTGTGAGAACATGGCGCCCGAGGTAAATTAATTTACTCCAATTAGCAGGCCCTGTCAGCGCGCATCACTGTCTCATACTAGACATGCCTCTGAAAAAATAAAGCACTTGTTTTGTCCTCTGCTTTGGTTACATCTGGTGTGCAGTGGAGGGGAATCGGGTGAAGCAACCGCAGGAAAACACACAGTCCTCGTCTCGGACGACTAAATACCTACATGCTGCCATCCGAGATGAAGCGGAACAGGAATTGGTCACTCCAGAGGTGGCACATTCAACCACATGCCTGAGGAAAACAGAACATTTTTTAATTTTACTACATGTAAAAATGGACAGAAAACAAAATGAGGCTTTGAAAACTAATTCAAAATGTGTAATTTCAACACAAACACTCAGTTAGGGGGTGTTCACGCAGGACAGGGTCTTGCATAGATAGGGTACAACAGAACTGAAAGCAGAGGTCTCAAGATACAATTTGAAAAACCCGAACTCCTTTTTAACATGATATAACATGTAAACGCTAAAAAAGTAGGAGAAGAGGAAAATGAACAAACGTGCAGAGCTACTGCAACAAGCTCCCTCCATCTATTTTTATATCGTGGTTGGACATGCATACAATTTACTTTCTCATAATTTATATAATTCTCATAATTCTATTTACAATTTTCATAATTCTAAAAAAAATTCAAAGTTTATATATAAAATTGTAAAATGTTTATAATATTAATAATAATAACAATAATAATAATCATTTGTAACTTTTTATTTATCAAAGGTCCTGAAAAAAAATAATTTAACTGTGAAAATAATAAGAAATGTTTTTGAGCCCTAAATCAGCATATTATAATTATTTCTGAAGACTTTGAAGACTGGAGTAATGATGATGAATATTCAGCTTTGCATCACTGGAATAAATTACATTCTACAATATATTAACATAGAAAACACCTATTTTAAATTGTACTTGTAATATTACTATTTTTCTTCCTTGGTGAGTAAAGAGACTTCTAAAATATAATAATAATAATTAAAAACGTCTCAGGTTACTTATGTAACCATGGTTCCCTTTCAGTGGTCACTCTCGACGTCACGTCGGAGGACCGACGAAATTGGGATCTCGCTTAGAGGGACCAATCTACTTCGAGTGTAAACTAAACGAGCCAATGCACATTGACATGCGATTATTGCATCCAGCTGCTGCTGATCACAGCGTGAGTAAGCCAGACTCCTGGGCCCGGGGTAGAGCTAAAGGCTTGGAATCAGAAGTAGATTCCTTTAAGGGAATATGACCAAGAGCCTAAAATCATACTAGTCTTGGCCTGTCACACAGGGGCTACTGCACGTTTCTCTTTGTATGTGCTGAAGGAACTGTCTCAACAGACCCTTAGTAGCAACACCCTGTTAAGTAGGTATCCAGAGGATACATAGGAGGAGTGGTGCCCAAGGCGGAACCAGGGTTTTAAACCACTCAAAAAGAGCACAAAGTCTTTGCGCGTAGCTCTTACCATACAGGATTTTAGAAAAGTGGGCAAAGCATAACGTGCACACTTACCAGCTATGTGGATTTTAGAAAAGTGGGCAAAGCATAACGTGCACACACAGTACTTTTGATTAAAGGGTTAGTTCACCCAAAAATTTTAATTGGCTTGTGTTTTACTCACCCTCGAAGCATCCTAGGTGTACATGACTTTCTTCTTTCAGACGAATCCAGTCGGAGTTATATAAAAAATTGTCCTGGCTATTCCAAACAGTCCACAAGTCGTCAAATAAAGTGCGGTCATCCATACTAAAATGTGCCTCACATGGCTCCGGGGGGTGAATAAAGGCCTTCTATAGTGAAACCATCCGTTTTTGTAAGAAAAATATCCAAATTTCAAACGTAATAAATACTTTTCTCTCACTTCCGTTATCTGTCATACGGAAAAGGCGTTCCAGTGGGAACGCGCGTGCCTCTGAGATATGCTAGTCTCACGAGTTTGTTTATAAGAACAAAGGAAGCAAAGTTTCCTTACTTTAGCAAAGGAAAACCAGTCTCCTCTTGGAAATCCTCTGACATTTTTCTTTGCAAATCTTCGGTTTGTACTTCTCATTCGTGACCGGCGTTTTGTTTTGTTGTCTCTCTGCGTTCGTCACTTATCACGCAACGCCGACGTGCTACGACATCCGCCGGAACGGCTTCCCCATATGACAGTTGATGGAAGTGATATAAAAGTGTTTATTACTGTCACGAATCCTGTCCATGAACTTCCTTCCATTTGCCACCAGAGGTCGCCCTCCCATTATATTGACTCTCACACCACACAGATGGTTACACATCACCCTGGACTACATTTCCCATGCTCCATTGCACTAATCACAAACTCACCTGTAACCAGTGACACAGCTGCTACCAATAACACACACAATATAAATCAGTCTCACACCACCATTCAACGCCGAGTATTGTTTAGCGCATATCACTCTTCTAGCGATAGCTGCATTACGGAGCCATTCCTAGTTCCCAGTTCTAGTTCTAGTCTTAGTCTAGCCACTTCGTGTTGCCTTGTTGTCTGTTTCCTGAACTTCTGCCTGTTTTTCTTGGATCAACCCTTTGTCTAACCCTGTTTCGGACTGTGTTTGCACCTCGCCTGGACTACTGCTCGTGTTATTTGATTACCCCTCTTGTCAAGCCCTCTGAATAATGTTCGCCGATCGAAGACCCACACTAGCCCTAGGAATATTCTTTGTCTTGCCTGTGATATACCTGTGTTATCTGACCCTTGCCTGTTTATTGACCA
>NW_015505999.1:126622-240217 GCF_001515645.1 Sinocyclocheilus grahami
TATATATATATATATATATATATATATATATATATATATATATATATATATATATATATATATATATATATATATTACCTTTAATTTTATGGGTACAGTACTTTTGATTAAAGGGTTAGTTCACCCAAAAATTTTAATTGGCTTGTGTTTTACTCACCCTCGAAGCATCCTAGGTGTACATGACTTTCTTCTTTCAGACGAATCCAGTCGGAGTTATATAAAAAATTGTCCTGGCTATTCCAAACAGTCCACAAGTCGTCAAATAAAGTGCGGTCATCCATACTAAAATGTGCCTCACATGGCTCCGGGGGGTGAATAAAGGCCTTCTATAGTGAAACCATCCGTTTTTGTAAGAAAAATATCCAAATTTCAAACGTAATAAATACTTTTCTCTCACTTCCGTTATCTGTCATACGGAAAAGGCGTTCCAGTGGGAACGCGCGTGCCTCTGAGATATGCTAGTCTCACGAGTTTGTTTATAAGAACAAAGGAAGCAAAGTTTCCTTACTTTAGCAAAGGAAAACCAGTCTCCTCTTGGAAATCCTCTGACATTTTTCTTTGCAAATCTTCGGTTTGTACTTCTCATTCGTGACCGGCGTTTTGTTTTGTTGTCTCTCTGCGTTCGTCACTTATCACGCAACGCCGACGTGCTACGACATCCGCCGGAACGGCTTCCCCATATGACAGTTGATGGAAGTGATATAAAAGTGTTTATTACTGTCACGAATCCTGTCCATGAACTTCCTTCCATTTGCCACCAGAGGTCGCCCTCCCATTATATTGACTCTCACACCACACAGATGGTTACACATCACCCTGGACTACATTTCCCATGCTCCATTGCACTAATCACAAACTCACCTGTAACCAGTGACACAGCTGCTACCAATAACACACACAATATAAATCAGTCTCACACCACCATTCAACGCCGAGTATTGTTTAGCGCATATCACTCTTCTAGCGATAGCTGCATTACGGAGCCATTCCTAGTTCCCAGTTCTAGTTCTAGTCTTAGTCTAGCCACTTCGTGTTGCCTTGTTGTCTGTTTCCTGAACTTCTGCCTGTTTTTCTTGGATCAACCCTTTGTCTAACCCTGTTTCGGACTGTGTTTGCCCCTCGCCTGGACTACTGCTCGTGTTATTGGATTACCCCTCTTGTCAAGCCCTCTGAATAATGTTCGCCGATCGAAGACCCACACTAGCCCTAGGAATATTCTTTGTCTTGCCTGTGATATACCTGTGTTATCTGACCCTTGCCTGTTTATTGACCACGCCTTTGTAAATAAAGACTTACACATTGATCCGCACGTCTCACGTTTCGTTCGCCTCGTAACAGAATACTCAGCCCCACAAGGATCCAGCAGCTTCTCGGATGGACATTGGCCAGGTATGGATACAGCAAGAATATTGTTAGCCCTTAGACAGGGCACACGATTGCTGGAGGGTTATGTTCAAGAGTATTTAGCCATCGCTCATTATTCAGATCTACCGGACTGTGTTTTGATAGACTTTTTCTGTGAGGGCATTAATCAACCACTAAAGTCTAAACTCATTCACGAGGGTCCGCGTTCATCTCTAAGTCAGTTTATGGACTATGCTTTGTTGTGTGTTGGCTCTTCATTCACTGTGGGTGTCGCGGAGGAGGAATGCGACACCGTGGCTGTTCGCAAAATGGCAGCGACAACAACACTCCGTTATGTCACAGCTGCCAATCCTGAATCGAGTCAAGTCAAGAATGCTCTTCCTGAATCGAGTCAAGTCACTAATGCTCTTCCTGAATCGAGTCAAGTCACGAATGCTCTTCCTGAGCCAAGTCAAGTCACGAATGCTCTTCCTGAGTCAAGTCAAGTCACAGCTGATCTTCCTGAGTCTAGTCAAGTCACAGTTCATCTTCATGAGTCAAGTCAAGTCACGGCTGATCATCATGGGTCAAGTCAAGTCACGGCTGATCTTCCTGGGTCAAGTCAAGTCACGGTTGATCTTCATGAGTCCAGTCAACTCACGGCTGATCTTCATGAGTCAAGTCAAGTCACAGCTGATCTTCATGAGTCAAGTCACGGCTGATCTTCATGAGTCAAGTCAAGTCACGGCTGATCTTCATGAGTCCAGTCAAGTCACAGTTGATCTTCATGAGTCCAGTCAAGTCACAGTTGACCTTCATGAGTCCAGTCAAGTCACAGTTGACCTTCATGAGTCAAGTCAAGTCACAGTTGACCTTCATAAGTCAAGTCACAGCCGATCTTCATGAGTCAAGTCAAGTCGCAGCCAATCTTGGAATAGCCAGGACCATTTTTAATATAACTCCGACTGGATTCGTCTGAAAGAAGAAAGGCATATACACCTAGGATGCTTCGAGGGTGAGTAAAACACAAGCCAATTTTCATTTTTGGGTGAACTAACCCTTTAATTAAATGCAGACTTGGTGAGCGTTAGAGACTTACTTTGAACACTTTTTGAAAAACTTTTGAATGTTAGTGTATTTATGAAGTCCATTTTTAGCTCAAAGTAAATTAAAACATCAATTTTTAAAACAAAGTCAAAGTCAAACTGTTACCTATACAGACAAACTGTGAGATAGATATATATATATATATATATAACAATTGTGAGAAAGAAATTCACAATTGTGAAATATTAAGTGATGATTCTTAATGAATATTTCATTTCCCAGAATGCTCTAATTCTGCAGATATTATTCATATCATATAATGTTTCTAGAAATGTACTAACTTGAAAGTTAGTGCATTCTGAAAATTCTACTTAAAACTCAAATTTGAATCACAATTCTGCATGTTAATTCAAACTGTAAATTAAATTCAGGAACTCACATGGAATGTACAATGCATTTTCAACTGAATTCTGAATGTGGCACTGCTAACTCTGACGTGTCCAGCATAACCATCACTCATCGTCTTCATCAAAGCTGCCCTCACTGCATTGGTTTCAAGAGCTCTCCAAGGTGCTGAAAAAGCCACTTCCTTTTACCTGCGAGGCCCACTGACTCCATGTCAGGCCGTTACAGCACTGCAGAACTTTGAGCTGCCTCGTTTGCACTCACTCTTCGTCTCCTCCATCCTGAGCAGAGGACAAGGCCGAGCGGAGGGAGTCACGGAAGACTCGGAGTGCCTTTGTTTAGATTAATGACTTTTGAAAATGCAGCAGTCTCATGGATTCATGGCCAGTGTCCCACGTTGAGCTCTTAAGGGGCTGCTGCAGGAAGAGGCAGACTGACAGTTGGACTGTCAGCATCATTATCTGGCTTGAGTCCTGCCATTATGGTGGCAAAGAGCTGAAGGGTGTCACCCTCCAGAACAGAGATTTAGCCTAAAGCTCTCATCTGTGCAGACAGCAGGTGAAGAGGACCCTCCCAGGTGAGAGCGCCGAGGTGAACCCTGTTTCATTACTTTTCTGCACTAGTACATCGACCTGTTAGTAACCTTACCGTGACAGGGAAAGAGACTCTGTTAATGCCTCTCAGCTCTTTTGTCTCAGTCTGACAGGATAAACTGAAGTGAATATGGGAATGTAGCGACAGGCTGTTCACAAGTGTCCAGACAAGCTCCTAAATTATGATTTCTAGCTGTATTAAAGGAAACTTTTCATGGCAACAGACAAACAGCTATAAAATGAAGAGTGTACTATGTCTTCATGTTTCCCCTATAATATGCATTATAAAATATACTCCACTCACATCATCCAACTGCAATCTGCATGGTTGACCTTAAAACGTCAAAATTGGTAAATCAGCCTTTAGTCACTGTTTCCAAGCTGTGGATCTCTTCATAAAATAAATGAGACTCAAAAACATTAAATAACTCACTGATTTCAAGCATTTGAACAGTAGTGTATGTACTCATTTATGAAGTCAATTTCCACCTCAAATTAAAAATGAATACAAATTAATTTTATAAAATATGCAAATAGTTACATACAAACTTGGAGATATAAAAAAGTTGGGTTACACTTTATTTTAAGGTGTCCTTGTTACAGTGCAATTATAAATATAAGTACTGAGTAATATTAATTAACTACATGTACTTACTACATGATTAGGATTTGGGTTTGGCTTAGGGTTACTTACATGTAATTCTGCATAATTAATTGTTATTATAATAGTAAATACATGTAACGTGTAATGACACCTTAAAATAAAGTGTTACCAAAAGTTGCAGCTATGAGAAATAAATTCACAACTGTGAAACATTAACTATTGAGAGCTATGAAGCCAACATTTATTTTTAACTCTTAGGTTGAAATGGACTTATATACGTCAACTGACATTGTAACTCTGACATCGCAACTCTGAGACAGTTGTAATTGTGAGCTATGAAGTCCGATTATTAAATATTAAGTTGCAATTACTGGAAATAAAGGCACAATATATATACATATATGAATCTTTAGGATTGTGTCTATTGAAAAGCACATTGTAAACGTTAAAATGTGCTATATATATACAGTGGTGTGAAAAAGTGTTGGCCCCCTTCCTGATTTCTTATTTTTTTGCATGTTTGTCACACTTTAATGTTTCAGATCATCAAACAAATTTAAATATTAGTCAAAGATAACATAAGTAAACACAACATGCAGTTTTTAAATTAAGGTTTTTATTATTAAGGGAAAACAAAATCCAAATCTACATGGCCCTGTGTGAAGAAGTGTTTGCCCCCCTGTTAAAACTGTGGTTTATCACACCTGAGTTCAATTTCTCTAGCCACACCCAGGCCTGATTACTGCCACACCTGTTCGCAATCAAGAAATCTCTTAAATAGGACCTGCCTGACAAAGTGAAGTAGACCAAAAGATCCTCAAAAGCTAGACATCATGCCGAGATCCAAAGAAATTCAGAAACAAATGAGAAAGAAAGTAATTGAGATCTATCAGTCGGGAAAAAGTTATAAAGCCATTTCTAAAGCTTTGGGACTCCAGCGAACCACAGTGAGAGCCATTATTCACAAATGGCAAAAACATGGAACAGTGGAGAACCTTCCCAGGAGTGGCCGGCCGACCAAAATTACCCCAAGAGCACAGCAACGACTCATCCAAGAGGTCACAAAAGACCCCACAACAACATCCAAAGAACTGCAGGCCTCACTTGCTATATAAAGTTTTACTTACTTTTCTTTTACAGGTGTGCTGTTATTGTGAACAAAACGTTTTAGCAAGTTTTGGGTGAATCCAGAGTGTCAAGTTTTTTTGTTGAGAGAATGCAACTGTAGAGAGAAAGAGACGGTGCAGTGGCCTGGCAGTTAGTGCACATTGATGTTTGTGGCATTTCCAGACCAAGTTCCCACCAAGCTCTCACCTGTTCATTAAAAATAAGAAGAAATATGAAAGGTTTAGGTTGTGGAGAAATCTGCTTTCCAATCTCATTGACAAACAAACTCATCCCTGCTTGAATTAAACCATATTCAAATGTATCAATGTTTTTAATTTGACAATTAAAATGAGTTCAGATAAGTCACAAGAGCAGCCAAACCATAATTTCAGTCCATTCTCGTAAATAATATGATCTTTCCAACTCACACGGTCTTCTTGTCAGAGAAAAGCAGCGCTGATGTTTGCCACATGTCATGACTGTGCTGAAAATCAACACATTATCATACACTCCATTTCAAACAAGTAATTTCTGATTAATCTTCTCCCTGTAATACACGAACACATTTATGGTAATACTTTAAACGGTTCGGCTCAGCTCTACAGCCAAAAGCAGTTTGAGGTGGTTGGTAGTGGGAGTCACAGCTATGTAAATCAGTGGCTCTGTGGTTTATTCTTTTTGGCGAGATCTCAGGGAGGAATGGCATATCCACGTGTGGCTTTACAGTTGGAAGTGGTCTCAATGAAGACCAACCTACTCACCAGGAGTGGTCAGAATTAAGTGTAGAAAATGACACAAGCCAGTTAGCTTTTCCACAGCCACATATGGCAGCTGTTCAGCAGCTGGGCCACACTGTTTAGATTAATAAACTCAACGTGGAAGACATTAAGCACTAAGCGCTGACCATGCCAACTCCGGAGAGGACCGTAATGGCTTCAATATTACTGAGGCATGTATGAAAGAAACCTTACATTAATTCATTTAAACGGCCATTTACATCCTGTGGAGAGGGAAGCGGGTGCAAGTGCAGGCCACGAGAGGGATCTAGTCTCACTGTCATTGTAATAGGGTCACTTTGACGCATTGGGCCAGGTCCAGTTTGTCTGATAATGGTCTCAGGATGAATCGTGAAGTGGACTGCACCTGGAAAACTTAAACAATGATCAAAAGTGGCATAAGTGTGAGGAGCACAAACTAAAAAACATTTTTCATAAAGCTACTCCTTCTGAATATTCATTAGCACCTGCCTTTCCTTGCACAGAAGACCATTGGAAGCCAAAAATCTGGCTGCGTGAGACGCCAATGAAAAAGCAGTGGCAAAAGTAACAGGTTGCAAGACTAAACTCTGAAATTTTCTTTGTAGCCGCCCCCAAAAAACACGCAAGATCCTCATTGTGTCGCAGTTGGCTTTGAACTGTTCTCTTGAAGGCGTCCCTTGTGTAATTGTCAAGATGTCCTTCAGCAGCGATCAATGGGGCACCCAGGCATAAATGGAAGGCAGTTTCAGAGTTTTGCGATGATATGAATTCTCCTCAACGTCCCATCTATCAAGATAAAACAAATGCTGCTCATTACTGGGAAGAAAAAAAATACACCAGCGTTCCAGCAAGGGCAATTTTGCCTCCCCAAAAACGTGTGGGAGTTTTTAATATTGTGGAGTGGAGCGTGTGTCACCCAGGGACCCACTTCAGCTCTTCATCAATCTGCCGTCCCCCCTTCCCATCCTCCTCCCACTCCCACGGACCTCGCCGGAGATCTACAGACAAATCTGTGCCTTATCGTTTTAGAACAATGCTCTTTACTGCTCACCAGAGAAATGTCCTATTTGATTTCAGGAGAAGTAAATGATCTTTCATCTGCGGTATAAAATTGGAAAGTTTTAGTGCCAATTGACTACTCTTGAAGAAAGAGAAAAAGAATATCTCACTGATTTCAAAAAGACTACGATTTTGGGAGTTTGATTGATGTTTCCATCAAACAAAACCCACTGTTTTAATTTTAGATGTGCAGGGTGTTACTGTATTTTTCAAAGGTGGCACAAAATGCAAAGTGGGCAACCAAATAAATGAGCATATGAGAGCATGAAAACAGATCATCTCATTTTTTATACTGCCCTACAAAGTCAAAACACAGTAAATTAACCCCCACTGAAGCAGAAAAAAAATGTCTTTGGAGTATTTTGACTATACAAATGTTCTTTCTGTTTTGATATTTTCAATAACTTGGTTTCCTCCAAATCTGAGCATAGTCAAGCAAAACCCGTTTGTCAAGATCATAGACTAAATTGGGTTTTCAAGAGGGTCCACAAGTAGGTGCTAGAGAGGCTGTGGAAAATTTCAGATAATTGTTATTTATAACTTCAATTTATATATGCAAGTATATAAATATATTTACAATTATTTATATATATATATATATACAGTGGGTACGGAAAGTATTCAGACCCCCTTACATTTTTCACTCTTTGTTATATTGCAGCCATTTGCTAAAATAATTTAAGTTAATTTTTTTTCCTCATTAATGTACACACACACTGTATATATATATATATATATATATATATACACACATAACTATTTTATAATAACAGTAATGTTATTCTATTACTGTTTTACATAATAATATTTGTATTGCATATAAATAAATAAAATTGTTAAAATTCACTGAATTTACATTATTGATGTTCATTTAGATTTTAAACACTGGTCAGAAATCATGAAAAATAATAAAATAATGAAAATAATGAAATTAATGAAAAATCTAACTTTTTACAATAATTAAAATTATTTTATTCTAATAGTGCATAAAAAACAGCTACCGTAATAGAAAGTAAAAAATGTAAATAGTAAACAGAAAAAGATATATATTTTACACATTTATAAAAATCAGCATTTTTAACAATATAAATAGGATCTTTATAAATGCCTTTATATTGTAGAAAGGGGAACCTCACAAAAGAAGGATCATATTTTGAGGTCTGTATCATCAGAAAGTTTGAAAATCCCTTGTCTAAGAGAACTGAGTTCGGTCATTACTCAAAAAGTCCTAGTTACTGCATTTCACAGAGTACTTGAACTCAATTTGTTTAATCCAAACACATTCTCTTAAACCACCACAATCCCTTATTATTTTGCTCAGACAGATTCCTTATTACGTGTATCTGCTGTTGAAGTCTAGGTACACTGATTTAGCTTAGTCCGGAACTATGCCTCGCTCCCCTGGGGTTTTGGGATCTAAGCCATCTGGTTAGCGTTCTCACAGTCCATTTCCCCGTGATGCGCTCTCCACAACACTGGCTGAGAGAAACTAATGTGAAAGTGAGGGAGAACCATTGAGCACAAAAGCTCATTATAAATCTATACCAGGCCGAGCAGCTTTCGCTGGGTCACACACTAAGTAAAAAAAAAAAAAAGATGCATGTAAGTTTTATTTAACAACCAGAGGAAGGGATTGTTTACCGATGACAAGACTTGGCCGTAACCCTGTGCTTTTCTCTTCGGCTCGTCGTAAGTTTCCCATCACAATGCAGTGGAAAATAGCCCAGGAAAGAAAGGGATTAGAAAGCCTTACAAAAAAAAATCATTTCCATCTGGACAAAGAGAGGTGGAGGGCGGTGGGAGGGAGGCATTGGGAGGGGTGGGGGATTTCTTCCCAAAAAAAACATCTGGAGAAGCAATCTGGTGTAAATAAGGAGACAGCAACTCACTGCCCACCCAATAAATAACACACCGTGAAGGAGCTAGTTCACAATATGGGCTTCCCCGGAACATGACACTGAATTAGACTCAGCCAGCAAGTAGGGAAAGCTGGGAACGGGGTGGGCACAAGTGTGCGCGTTTGCTTGCATGCATGTGTCTAATTTGCCCCACCCTGGTTTTGTCTTTTGGCTACGTGACAGTCACTGGCGGGTAACGCACATTCTCCTGTCGTCCACACGGAAAAGTATCCCGCCTTCTTGGGTGACTGCTTTTGCCAACGCTCTCGAGCAGAGGTAGGTGCAGAGGTATGGTGCTGGAGAGAATACAGCTCCAGTCTGCCCCCGTGGGACTTTCAGCGCCTCTCTCAACTAGAAATATTTGTTTTCTCTGCTCAGATAGTGGTTTAGGTAAACAGCATATTGCTTGCTCAAGTTGGCACAAACATGGTTTGTTAATTACATTTTCCATGCCAGACAAACATTCAAAGTAAGGCGCACATTTTGTGTACGATTTGTGAACAAAAACAAATATTCTTGTATCACGACAGCTGTTTTTTAAACATTTATGACTGCTAAATGTTAAAATACTTCCTAATATCCTAGTTTAATATGCAAAGACTAAAAGTAAGCCATCTGTAGGTTGTTTTACCTGAAAAGTATTTGTGGTGCTGTGAAAACATGTTTGCTTGAGCATCCCAACCAGCACAACATAGAAACAATGGAGTGGGTTGGGGGCATGGCTATCTGTACAACCGACCAATGGTAGATTCACTTTAGAAAATGAAAAATTATTTAAATATATTAAAATGTACTCTTCTTATTTTTAATTTTGGGGGCGGTAAGATATTTTAATGTTTTTGAAACAAGTTGCTCACCAAGGCTGCATTTATATGATGAAAAATACAGTAAAACAGTAATATTATGAACTATTTAAAATAACCATTTTGTACGTTAATATATTGTAAAATGTGATCATTCTATTATGCTGATTTGCTGCTCAAGAAACACTTAATTTTATTAATGCTGAAAAAAGTTTAGCTGCTTAATATTTTAGTGTAAACAGTGATAATTTTTTCAGAATTATTTGATTATTTCATTTATTTGATACAAATCTTTTATAACAATGAAAAAGACTTTAGTGTCACTTTAGGTCAATTTAATGCATCATTGCTGAATAAATGTATTAATTTATTTTTATAAAAACTTTTAAACACTAGTGTATATTTATATATATATTTGCAAATGAAACAATCAGTATAGTTTGAAAAAAAATCACAATACAGTATGTACTAAATTGCACAAAAAGACATTATAGAGACAACAAACTGATTAAAATAAAAAAAAGTATAATTTATGCCTATACCATTTAAACTTAATATTTTTTTAATAAACTTTTTGTCACAAAAAAGTAAACTTTCAGTATATCTACTGGCTGAAAAGCTGCAGCGGCCACAGCGTGTGTTGACTTCGTGCAGCAGAAGAGGGCTGCCTCATGCACACTGACTCCCAGTGCCCAGCAGAGGCAGATGGCACAGGCCCGGATCTTAAGAGAGGAACACAGGGTGCCAGGGCTGCACGGAACACCCAGGAGAGCCTCTCAAGGAGCAGCAGGCCACCTCTCTACATCTATCAGGGCCGGGGTGTTAATGAGAACGATGGAAGGAGGAACACGAGGGAGGGAGGAGAAGAACAGAAGAAGGACACATTGATAAAAATGACAAAAGAACAGATGCAGGTGCACAGGTAGAGAGAGAGAAGGAGGAGTAGAAGAGGAAAAGTTGAATGACATTAACGATAGTTGTGAGATTACTCAAAGTGCAGGGGTGGGGAACGTCAGGTGTACAATGGAGGACAAATTTCCAGACTTGGAAATGTAATAAGGGAAAACCTGTGCTCTTTTTTAAGTTTAGAAAACTCAAAGCTGGTTTCACCATAGGAGATCATGCTTATATATCCCTTCACTCTTTGCTCCTGTAGCCAGGTGTGTGTTTTTGTGCAATCGGCCCAGCAGAACATCACACATGCATTATGGGATGCAGAGGGGGTGGGTGCAGGAAGGGGACAAGGATCATGAATTATTTTATAGAACATGAGAGGGACCAAACTGGGTTCGTCAGGAGATCATCAGCTGAGCCCATCAATATTACATGACACTTCCACATTTATTGTTCATGGAAGAGGGAATGTCTTGGGAGGGGGGTTCACCCATGTATTATTTTCGGATGAATCAGTGGAAGTCAAGGGAGGGAAGTTTTATGGAAGGATAAACTTTTTTCTTGTGGATTTGTACATATACATGGCTGGTCGACCTGACATTTAGCAGAACAGCTCTGCTAGATATAAGAATACAACTTTTTAATTCTCAAAGTATAAACTGCAGCATGTTGATGCTATAATGGGATGTCTTGGGAAGCTTTTGCCACCTGCTGATCACAGTTTCCATTTCACTAAAACACACCAGATGTATTTCCCCTATTAATCTTGATGATGCAATGCAAAATCTAGCAAGACTCTACTTCAAATGCTTTTACAAATACCAAATTAGCATAAATCCATGCATGCACAATCCTGCATTATTATGTAAAATATAAAATTTTATATACATTTATATTATATTATTAATATTATAGTATTGCTGTGATATAAAACATTTTGAATAACTTCTGTAAATTATGAAATTCACAATGAATAAATATATTTTAATTCAACTTTGTCCAGAATTTACTCACCAGTTGTTCTCCAAATTCTTCTGAACAATCCAGAGTTTCGATACTTTTATAAGCCTGCTGGAAATCAATAATTGAGCAGTGAAGTATAGCATGCTGTTAGGTTTTCAGGTGAAGGGGAAGAATGAATATTTATAATTCTGAATTCCTGTAGCATTCAGGTAGAACACCGTGGTAATGAGAGGACACACCAAGTGGAGCTCGAAAAAAAAATCAAGCTGTACAAGAACATGAAAGAAACATCTGAACGCACTTCACTCACCGAGTATATCCTGTGTTTTATTTGCTGTTGTTCACATCTCTGGTTTTAGGTCAGGACATTGCGGTTTTCATCAGGAGGTTAAATTTCTCAGGCTGTGGAGGTCTATGACGGACTCCTGTGAATTGATGCAGCTCACCTGCTGTATGAGCGATATTGTGGTTTATTTGAATGGTACCGTGAGCTTAAAACGAGAGCACAGAGTCGGTACGTTACCTCAAAATCTCTCTCGCTTTATTGCTGTGCGTAGTATTATTAGACAAAACTGAATTTTCCATTCACACATAACTATGTTTAGAAACATTATGCACACTGAAATTAATTGGACGTCTTTGGGAAACAAACCCCACATATAGTGAATCATAAAATGTACAGGAACTGATAAGAGAATAGCATACCAAGCTATCAATAATTCAAACAACAATCGTGCCATAAAACTCCCCATACACACACACTCAAAGTCTTGTCCCCAGCTCTCTCTCTCTGTCACGCAGAAGTGTGGGCCCCTCACCTGGCTTAGATCAACAGAAGTTGCTCAGCAGGTTCTCAGGTTCCCAGTGTATGGCCTGGGTCCACAGCTCTCAAAGGTCATTAACGGAGCGGCATGCTGCTAGCTCTCATAGCACTGCTGCTGGGTCACTGTACAGGACACACACATACACATACACACTACACTACTTAGACCTGCTCCTAATGAAACTCTCATGACTTCAGAACTTACAAAACAGACCAGCTGAAGAATGCAGGGAACCAGACATTATTTTGAAACTTATATATATATGTGTATGTGTGTGTGTGTGTGTGTGTGTGTGTGTGTGTAGTGAATGACAGAAAGATCTATTTCTATTAAATATATTAAGTAACACATTGTAAACATACATACACACAAATGTATGTCTTTTACATAATTTTTAAACTGATATATTAAATAATTTTAAATTAAATGTATATGTATGTGCTTTGTGTATTCTATTAATTTAATTATTGTTATTTTTTTAAGTAATTTTTTAATTAAGTAATTTTAAAAGTATGAAAGTACTATGTACGTATCTATATCTATACATATATTTCTCTATGCATATATTTATTTCTCTATACATATATTTTTTTAAATATTCAATAATAAATCATTTTAGCACCTGATGTCCTCCTTGCTATATATACATTTGTAAGAATATATGTATACAATATTTTACAATTTGTTTAAATATAGAGAAAGGGAGCTCTGAACAATTGCTTACCCTAAACTTGTTTACACTCTGATATTAAAATCAGGAGGCTATATTTAATTGATCTGTACAATCGAAGTCTAATTAGTAACTCAATTATAGAGCTATATTCACAACAACTATTACGTTCAAGCAGACCGCTGGGAGCAATAAAGCATGTTTTCTTCTAGTTTCATTGCAGTTGCACCAGTTCCACCAATTTCATATACCACATGACAGCATCAGCCAGCTGACAAATTATTCACTTATGGTTTGACATGCATAGTTCACTTAGTACTCCAGTTTTTACACAAGTAAAGATGACCCCAGACACTGTACAATAAAGTTATGTTAACACCTATACAGACAACATAACAGCACAACAGACTCTATATAGCACATATGCATTTAAGTAGAGCAGGCTATGAATATTTTGCAGCGTTACGTTTCCTATTAAGCATTGACATTTCACTCCTCACTGTAGGTGGTACTGGGGGAAACTGACAGGTTGAGGAAAGAAATTTCCATGCAAACTCCATGTGTTTCTTGCATCCGGTGTGTTAGAGAGAGAGAAAGAGAGGGGGGAGAGAGAAAGGAGTAAATTGAATTTTTTAGGAAACTACACCCTCCAGCACAAAGATCTCAAATATTAAGTTTATTTTTCTTGGCTTGGTTCTTATGCAGACACTAATAAATGTTTTCAAAATTAAAAACACCTATATCATACAACTAATCAAATAATAAATACATTTCCATCATCTGAGGCTTACCTGTATTAACATTCAGCGCATAATGGCACTACATTAATTTATGATGTCAAAAGACAATCTGAAATATTTATATGAGAAAGGGAAACTAGACCAAGCTTTACTGTGTAGTGAATGACAGAAAGATCTATTTCTATTAAATATATTAAGTAACACATTGTAAACATACATACACACAAATGTATGTCTTTTACATAATTTTTAAACTGATATATTAAATAATTTTAAATTAAATGTATATGTATGTGCTTTGTGTATTCTATTAATTTAATTATTGTTATTTTTTTAAGTAATTTTTTAATTAAGTAATTTTAAAAGTATGAAAGTACTATGTACGTATCTATATCTATACATATATTTCTCTATGCATATATTTATTTCTCTATACATATATTTTTTTAAATATTCAATAATAAATCATTTTAGCACCTGATGTCCTCCTTGCTATATATACATTTGTAAGAATATATGTATACAATATTTTACAATTTGTTTAAATATAGAGAAAGGGAGCTCTGAACAATTGCTTACCCTAAACTTGTTTACACTCTGATATTAAAATCAGGAGGCTATATTTAATTGATCTGTACAATCGAAGTCTAATTAGTAACTCAATTATAGAGCTATATTCACAACAACTATTACGTTCAAGCAGACCGCTGGGAGCAATAAAGCATGTTTTCTTCTAGTTTCATTGCAGTTGCACCAGTTCCACCAATTTCATATACCACATGACAGCATCAGCCAGCTGACAAATTATTCACTTATGGTTTGACATGCATAGTTCACTTAGTACTCCAGTTTTTACACAAGTAAAGATGACCCCAGACACTGTACAATAAAGTTATGTTAACACCTATACAGACAACATAACAGCACAACAGACTCTATATAGCACATATGCATTTAAGTAGAGCAGGCTATGAATATTTTGCAGCGTTACGTTTCCTATTAAGCATTGACATTTCACTCCTCACTGTAGGTGGTACTGGGGGAAACTGACAGGTTGAGGAAAGAAATTTCCATGCAAACTCCATGTGTTTCTTGCATCCGGTGTGTTAGAGAGAGAGAAAGAGAGGGGGGAGAGAGAAAGGAGTAAATTGAATTTTTTAGGAAACTACACCCTCCAGCACAAAGATCTCAAATATTAAGTTTATTTTTCTTGGCTTGGTTCTTATGCAGACACTAATAAATGTTTTCAAAATTAAAAACACCTATATCATACAACTAATCAAATAATAAATACATTTCCATCATCTGAGGCTTACCTGTATTAACATTCAGCGCATAATGGCACTACATTAATTTATGATGTCAAAAGACAATCTGAAATATTTATATGAGAAAGGGAAACTAGACCAAGCTTTACTTAAGAACGAAAAGAAGAAAACACCACTCAATAATTGATAGAACATAAAATGATAAACCTATTTTAAATGCTCAGAATTGTTTGTCTGTTTTACGCATTTCTGAAATAGTTGTATGAATTTTATTGAAGCGCGTAATGCGTTAATAATTGATGGTGATGTGGTCTCTAACCTCCTTACTATAGTAAAGCTCAGCAGGAGCTTATATTGGACATGAAAGACAGACAGAAGTGCAAATAACCAACATTTTAAGTCCATTTTCCCACGCATAAATATTGTCTTATTTTATTTAAATGATCAGGACTGTCTGAACGTTTTATTTAGTTTTGCCAAAAAAACTATTACTACTACTACTAATAATAATAATTATTATTATTATTATTATTATAACTCATAATATGAGTCCTCGTGTTTTGAACGTTCAAACTTCTATATGCGATCAAATTGTCATATTAAAAAAAAATACACAGTGTTTTGTCGCCACCTAGTGGAATGTTTTAGGCAATTATCTTCTTAACAAAATAAGGATTGTTGTGGATTTCGATTGGCTTTTCGTTGTTATACATGCTCATGATAAACACACACACATACACACGACGACATTGTTCTCATTCCTGACAATTAAATGCTTGACATTTTCCATACGGAAGTTTCCATATGGAGGTTTGCAGCAAAAACATATCAAAATGAATTCTACACTAAATGTGTAACAAAGTCCTTTCGTTTCCTCCATGCTGCAGAAGTCATGTTACTTCTTCGATGTCACAAAAGGAATTTTACATTTTTCAAAATGATGTAAAATTACTCTTTAACAGGGTGGCATGCAAAATGTTGGACACAGCCAAATACTACGTTGCTAGTAATTAAAATCAGCTGATTAAAAATAGTTACTAGAATAGACTGAATTTTAATCCAACAGATTATGTCATACATTTTGTCAGTGTGATTTTGTTTGTTACAGCCAAGAAAGACATTTGTGCAGACATTTAAACAGACATTTTTGTTTCTAAATCACACTGGGTTCATTTTATGTTAGACAATAGCGCCTAATATGTCTCAAACAACAAAACGCGTGTGTTTTCCCATTTTTAATCAACTATTCCAGTCAAATTATTTATTTTTTTTAAAAGCAGTCTGGTCTGTGATCGCCACGAGATGGCGCGCTGCTCCCATTAATTGGGACTAGAAGCATTCAACTTCTATTTTGAGTGGAAAAAAACACTACGAAAGACACCGTTAAAACGATATACAATATCTGGATTGATTCTCAAAATATTATATTTGAACGAAAACATAGGGAGAGAAAACCTAACGAGAAAAAAGCGAAGCCAGCAAATACAAAACTCTCTCTCCCTCTGTTCACAGTAATATGGCCTCACCTTTGCTTTCCAACACTAGTGGCGCGTGCTGTGTTCAGATAGAGCAACATATCTGGGCTGAGATTTTACAGTAGGGACTAAATAGGGAACCATGGCACCAACCGTTAAACTTTTATCGTTGCTAACTAGTATTATTGTTTTAGTTGGAGGAGTAACCACTTCACCTTCTCTTATTTCCGTGCCCCTGATTTAGAACGTTCGGTGACGTCACATAACTGCCAAATTCAAACTGTGCTTTCCCGCTTTAACTGGCTCTGGGCCAGAGAGGCACGTGCACTGGGCTTGTCATAGTATCACAACTATGCAGTGTTTTTAACCACCTAATGTTTATTTTAGGTTTCAGACATTTAAATACACACGAGTACTAGTAAAACAATACATTTAGGGTTTGTAAAATACACACATATGTCTATGGAAGCAACAATAACAATCCATTCCCATTTAATTAGGTCACCTTAAAAAAAACTCACTCTGAGGGGACCGCTAGAATATTTTAAACTCACCATTGAAAGGGTTAAACAATCAGCTACAACTGCATCGTATCATTTCAATTACACTCAGCCATCATCTGCAACTGGAAGCGTGAGAGCCCGTATTAAACCCAGGACCACCAGCACTTATGGAAACATCTCACCTGGTTGCAGATTGACCAAGACGGTCAAACCCACTGAGGCGACCACCAGAGCTCTGAAACCCACTGAGGGAAGCACCAAACCTCTGAGAGGCACGCCATTTAAACCCACTCCGGCCACCAAACACACGACAGTGAAGCCATTCGAGTCAACTAACTAAGGGAACCACGAAAACTCTGAAGCCCACAGTGAAATGGACTGAGGTGAGCACGAAAGTCTTGAAACCAACAACAGTGAAGCCAACACTACCAGCCACAAAAACGACTACCACCCCAGTACGCTTCAACACAGAGGACCTTAATGAGAACATCGATAAAAACGTGGAACACAAAAGAAAGTGAACACTGTAGCCTATTTGGTAAGTAAATGTGACGCTCTCCTTTCCCATTTTGGAAATGAATGTATAGGCACTGATACAATTATATTTGTAATAAAATATTATAAAACATAAACGTTTGTTTTATAATTATAACATTTATACAATTAATGCAATTGTAATTTTAAAATTACTGCAATAAAATGTGCAATTAGAATTCTTTCAGTAAACAAATACATACTTTTTTCAAATGGAATGGGGAGTTTGGAAAACAAGAGAAAGTGAAGAACAATCAGTTTTGGTAATGATGCTAATAATATAATATATAATTGCATTACTAATATAACATCTAACGTTATCTATCTATTAGGGTTGTCAAAAAAATAGAATTTCGAATATTCGTCGAATTTAAAATAAAAATCCACATTCGAATGCAAAAACGTTGCATTCGAATTTTAGGTGTGCGTTAAGGAGGCTTATCAGCGGCGCACGAGATGCGATGATGATGTAAGTGTCCTTGCGTTATAATGTTTTTGTTAGCCTATCCAGTTGAAGCCCCTAGATGCGGCGTTGTTCATTAAAGATATAGCGGGAAAAGAGAACAGCAATGCGGAGAAGGTCTTGTTTACATTAAAACCAAAACCAAGCCGTTCACACAGAACGCATATTTCACGCATTTTCTAGACGGACATCTATTACTGTTGCACTCGCGTCTCGCACAAAAGAGCCGCATGTTTAGAAAGCCATGTAAAATTAATGCAAGTTTAACTTAGAAAAAAACATATATCTAGACTTTATGGCAGGTTTTTCCCCATCCCACTGCATCTCATGGTTTTAAATGATAAATGTACTCTGTGTGATTGGCTTTCCGCCCTTTGTATTAAACTATGCATACATGCATGGTGCTGTTTTGTTTATAGTTGTTTAAGCAAATTAATTATAAGTGGTTTGTAAACATTATTTTAAACATTATGCACTTTTTCCCCGCAGATAGTCTGTTATCTTAAACTTTGAATGCTCTCTCTTGTGGCCTCAGGAGAGAAGCCAAAAGCTTTTCTTCACCCTAACTGAAATTTTGCATTTTAAATTCGAATATAATTCGAATTTTGATCATATTTAAGTACAAAATTCGAATTTAGTTTTTCTGCCATTTTGACAGCCCTACTATCTATTCATACATACATACATATCTATCCATACTTCCATCCATCCAGATATATTTATACATCTATGCATCATCTGTCCATCCACCCATCCATCCTTTCATGCAAAAAAAAAACCCTCCCAGATTATCAGTTCATAAATATGCAGGCCAGCCTTGTTACATAATTCCAGCCATATTCAAACACTGTACTAATAGTCCTCTTCATGTTTCCAAAGCCAATTGGGTCACAAAGTAGGGAACTAGCTCTCTCCATAACCAAACAAACCACAGAGCTGAAAAGCAAGGTTTTCCATAGATTATATTCAACTGCAGGAATTCTATGGACAAAATGTATGGGAAAATCTTAGATTCCATCATGTATCTTGTATAAGGTTAACTAAAATGTGGACATGTACAGAACATATGCTAGGATTATAAAGCTTGTGTAAAGGGGTCATATGATGCTGCTAAAAAGAACATTATTTTGTGTATGTGGTGTAATGAAATGTGTTTATGCGGTTTCAAGGTTTATAAGGTTAAAAAAACACATTATTTTCCACATACTGTACATTATTGTTTCTCCTCTATGCCCCGCCTTTCTGAAACGCGTTGATTTTTACAAAGCCCATCAGTCTAAAAAACCGAGGTGTGCTGTGATTGGCCAGGTATCCAGTGATTGGCCGAATACCTCAAGCATGTGACGGAAATGTTACGCCCCTTACCATATTGTGATGATGCCCTGTCAGGCCGGAGTGATGATTTTAAAACATGAAAACCCATTATAAACGAGGCATTCGTTGCATCCAGTGGAGACATAATTATGGAATATAATGACTTATACTGTCTTTTTACGCATTGCTTATTTATATGGAAAAGAGAAGTATCTTGTGTTTTGTGCTCACAAGTTAATGTCTTAAACTGCCGATCTTGTTACTATGCTAATTAATAGTGTTTTCACTATATTTTGGATATAGATATCCATTGCAGAATTGATGTCATACGGCTCGTTCACTGAATCGCAGGCCGTCTCAGTGATCCGCCGTAAAACAGTGATTCTGTCCTAATTCCCTTACATATTAATGGTGGAGTTCCCTTTAAAATCTTAAATGATTCCCTTTGAGCTAAATTATTGACCTGTTTATCTTACAAACTTTACAGATCTTCTTTATGCACCAAAAGCTTGTAACACTCCAAAGAGAAAGGAAAAATTGAAATCGCATCATATGACCCCTTTAAGTCTTTATTATGATGAGGACAGAGACAGCGAACCCATTCAAGAACCCACTTTTTTAACAAAGCAGTCGTCGGAATGAAACTTCTCAAGCAACAGCTCTTGTTTTTTTCAACTTCTCAGTTAATCTCAGAAATTGGGGTGTTTTAGCAGATTTATGGGAGAGGTGGTTGTGTAACAAGCCCAATTACATCCAGACCTCTCCAAACACTTCTTAAAGATATGCCCAGCGGCATCTCACAACCCTGCTGTCTATCAACTTGAAGCATAAAACAGTTTAAAGGACAGCAAGACAATAGTCCAGATCAAAGTAACTGGGTCATCTAAACATCACCAGTGCCAGGAAATCTCCCCACTTTCAGATGAACTAGTGAAGAATGCTGACTCCACAAACCATCAGAATGACTCACCCACAAGAACCAGATGTGCTTGTTTCTCACTGAAAGTCTGATCACTTTTACATGATGTCCAGATACAAAAGTTCATATGCAACAGGCTCAATCAACTACAATAATGCTAACCAGTAACTAACAAGACATTTCTGGAAATATTATCCAAGCTTTTTGCTCATTGAGAAGTTCACAAGGTTAACTGGGAGGGCAGTAGTAAAGTAAGTAAAGAGATCTTTAAACTACTTATACTTGCATAAAAAGAGCATGAAGCCCCCATAGCAGCAGTTAATGCATGTGGATTTGTGGAAAATATTTATATACAATGTGAGCAGGATTTGGAGTATGAAAGATTATACCATGCATACTGTAACTGATTTTATCTGTGTGTTAAGACACATTTATAATATCCTTGCAGGATGTTTTGCATCACATGCATTGAGTCTGTATTGCTTTTGAACATGCTTTTGTTTACCAGACAGTTATTATGAACTAGTCAAATTGTTTATTGTTAGCATAATAAAGCTTGTATAGACTTAAGGAAGGAAAAGGGTTTCAGTTAATTAGAGCAAAAATTAAATTATAATTAAAATTATAAAATTATAAATTAAAAAAGAATTATTGCAAGAATAAAAATTATATGTTACGACATACTATATAAAAAATGAAGTACATAACAGTAAATTGGGGGAAGTGGGGAACTCAGAATTCTACATGATACACATGTTGCCCAGTTGTGATGATGTAAGGGGCGTGAAATATGGCAGAAACACTGATCTATATATAACACATCTATAATCTATGTAGATCAGTGAACGGAAAGCAAGTCCATAGCTAAAGGTGTTAATCACTTAACTTTTACAGTATGCATCTCATTTAGTCGTGATATCATGTATTAGTAAGTGACAGAAAGATTTTTCATCATTTTGAATTCAGATGTAATTATTTAGGTTTATTGTTCAAAATATAATACAATATTTGATTTGTTTAGGCTACTTTCATGTTATTTTTCCAACTTGATTGTGTGACATTCTTGTTGTTATAATAAACTCCAAACTCGAAAATACGAGTTTCCCAGTTGTGCGGCTTCTATGAGACTGGGGTTTGTGGGTTTGCGAGGGAACTGCAATAGGTTGCTAAGCTGATGAAAAGCTAATAATTAAATCAGCTGACCCAGAAAACGTTTGGGTATTCCTGCAATAGTGAATAGGAGTTTTTAAACATAGGGGTATCAGTGTTTCCAGCATGGATCCTAAAGGCTTCAAAAACAGATAGTAACACTATTAAAGTGACACTACAAAACAGCCTGGTAGAGAAGGGAGAAAGTATTTGAAAAGCAGATGGGCCAAGCTGAAATCTTGTCTTGTCCTGCAGCTGCACTGAATGTAAAATCTTATGCACTGATTACTAAACAGTTTTTTGTTTTTGTTTTTAGAAATTGCATTCAAAATTCACTTCGCTCAAAAATCTAAGGAGCACACAATGTTTCTTTTCCTCTATTCCCCTACACTTTAAATAATCTCTTTGCTTTCTCAGAATGTCCTCCTTTGGGTCTGGAGTCTCTGAAAGTTAAAGACTCACAGATTCAGGCCTCTTCTTACAAGCGTATGGGCCTGGGGCCACATAGGGGCCGACTCAACATATAGGTGGGCCACACCACAGAATAAACCTTAAATATATACATGCTCACTAACATCCTAAAGTTTAGGGTCAGTAAGTCAGTATTTATTAAAAAAAATTAAAAAAAAAGAAGAAATTCATAAATGTATTTAGCAGTGTGTCAGGAAAACATTACATTTATCAAAAGTGACAGTAAATACATTTGTAATGTTAAGATTTATATTTAAAATAAATGCTGTTCTTTTCAACAGAAAAAAAACACTGTTACATTGTTTGTTTTTTGCAGTCTGGTGTGGAGGATGGCGTTATCTATGACGGAGCTTGGTGCGCCAAAAATAAAGATCAGAACCAATGGTTACAGATAGATAATAATAATATTTTAAGATAAGATTATACGATTTTTTAATGTTTTTGAAAGGAATCTCTTATGCTCACCAAGGCTTTATTTATATGATGAAAAATACAGTAAAATAGTAATATTGTGAAATATTCCAATTGAATCCTATTTTAACTGATTTCTATTTTAATATATTTTAAGAAGTAAATTATTAATGTAATGCAAAGCTGAATTGTCAACAGTCATTACTCCAGTCTTCAGTGTCACATACTTTAGAAATCATTCAAATATTCGTCTTTTAAAAACATTTAAAAATCATTGTTATTTCAAACATTTTACCGGTAAAAAAAAAAACTTTTACAGTTCGTTTACATAAATATGATGTCAGAATTTTTTTTGCAACTTAGTTTCAATAAAAAAAAGTTGCAAAGTTTTGAGTTCTGAGACTTACAGTATTTTCATACAGTGAAAAAATAGTAACATCTAAATTATATTCAAGTAAATTTTATTCAAGTCAAATATATTATTTAATATCACTGAGTCAACCTAAATACAATATTTTATACCAACAAAATTAATTTTCATAAGTAAAATTATGTAGAAATAGCTTTTTAAGGTAACAATTGCAGGTTGCCACTTTTTACAATGCAGAAAACAGCTCTCTTTTGTAGAACCCCCGCCACCCCCCACCATTTAAGAACAACAGTATTTCTCATTATATGACCCTTTTAGGCATAATTTTTAGGCTGAATTACAGTTTTCCTTTCATTTAACAGAGATAATCTAAAATAAGCCCTGTTTTCCAGACAGTAGGTTGTGTCATTCACTGCTGCTGGTGTATATTAGCCTCAGTATCTTTGTGACATCATTATATCCATTCAGTGTTTCCAGCTGGCACAGGGTGGTTTGTACTAACAGAGGTTGGAGGCAGGCGCTGGCAGTAGTTGGCAGGGTTAAGCGGCTCTTTTGAAAAGAATAGCCTGCCCACTGTGCCAGCCTCTCGTGTGCCCTCCTTGGGCATAGAATGAGGTGCAGTGCCAGCTGCCACTGGCAAATGTCATTTGGATCGTATCAGTAAGATCACTCACCAGAAGTGATCTTGTATGCCAACAGGTGTTTGAGGGAAACAGGGACAGCGAAATACCAGTCTTGGCCACTTTGCCCTAGCCGGCGGTAGCACAATACATGCGCATTAACCCTCAGACCTCGTTTAAGAATGGGACCATCTGTCTGAGAGCTGAAATTATGGGCTGTGAGCTGCCAGGTATGCCAAACACAAACCTTTCATTCATCTCACATATGGAAGATCTTTCTTTGACATCATGCAGATCCCAGGTCTAAGGAAAACAATGCATTGTTCAAATTGATCAAATTAAGTACAAAAGTAACAATAGATGGAAGACAGAACATTTTCTTGCCTTGTTTTGTTGTTGCTTAGTCACTATGAAATGGTGAAACCCATTGATATAGTGCAGATTAAAATAAATGATATATCAGACTCATTAAAAAAATTCCTACATACAGGTGCATCTCAATAAATTAGAATGTCGTAGAAAAGTTCATTTATTTCAGTAATTCAACTCAAATTGTGAAACTCGTGTATTAAATAAATTCAATGCACACAAACTGAAGTAGTTTAAGTCTTTAGTTCTTTTAATTGTGATGATTTTGGCTCACATTTAACAAAAACCCACCAATTCACTATCTCAACAAATTAGAATATGGTGACATGCCAATCAGCTAATCAACTCAAAACACCTGCAAAGGTTTCCTGAGCCTTCAAAATGGTCTCTCAGTTTGGTTCACTAGGCTACACAATCATGGGGAAGACTGCTGATCTGACAGTTGTCCAGAAGACAATCACTGACACGAAGTATATTGTTTTGCTTATTAAAGATAAATAATTATTGTGGATTATATAAAACAATTGCTACTTAAAGCCAGCAGCCCTACATGCTAGAACAGTGCACTACAGATTGAGAGAGATGGTCTTTCAGTCAGGCCGCATGATCTAATAACCAGTCCTGGCTAGAAAAATAAATTGTCACATCAGGATGTGAGCACTGCCTTGCGGATCACTTGTGGTCAGTCTGACAGCTATAATGCAACAGTGTCTACATTAACGCAACCCTGTGGGCAGGTAACAAAAACCACATATACAGTGGGTTTAGAAAAGAATCACCCCCTTTAAAATAATCACATTTTGTTGCTTTGCAGCCTGAAATGAAGACGGACACCGTTTTTGTTTTATCCAGCTGTATTTACTCAGTGCAGCTTATAACATCCAAGTGAAAGATATAACACGAACATGTCAGAAAAAAAAATAAAAACCAGAATCACTGAGTTGGAAAGTATTTTGTGTCAGTATTTTGTTGAGCCACCTTTTGCTTTAATTACAGCCTTTAGTCTGTTAAGATTTGTCTCTGTCTCTATCTTTGCACATCTAGACGTTGCAATATTTGCCCGTTCTTCTTTGCAGAACTGTTCAAGTTCAGTTAAATTTGATGGCGAGCGTTTGTGGACTGCCGTCTTCAAGTCATTCCTCAGATTTTAAATGGGGTTTAAGTCTGGGCTCTGACTAGGCCATGCAAGGACATTCACCTTTTTTTCTCTTTCAACCACTGTGTGGTCAGTTTTGCTGTGTGCTTTGGGTCATTGTCATGTTGGAAGGTAAACCTTCATCCCATTGACAACTTTCTGGCAGAGGGTAGCAGACTTTCTTCAAGAATTTGACGGTATTTTGCCCCATCCATTTTTCCTTCCATCCTGACAAGTGCCCCAGTCCCTGCTGCAGAGAAACACCCCATAACAGGATATTACCACCTCCATGCTTTACTGTAGTAATGCTGTTATTTGGACGGTGAGCTGTATTGGATTTCCGCCAGAAATATTGTTTCGTGTCGAGGCCAGATAATTCAATTTTAGTCTCATCTGCCTCAGAATCTTCAAGGTGTGTTTTGGCAAAGCTCAGTCGTGACTGCATGTGGCCTTTCTTGAGGAGTGGCTTTTTTCTTGCAATCCTCCCACCCAAGCCACATTTGTGGAGAATTTGTGATATTGTTGTCACATGCACACAATGACCACTCTTCGTCATAAATACCTGCAACTGCTTCAGAGTTGCTGTAGGCCTCTTAGTAGCCTCTTTGACCAGTTTCCTCCTGGCACTTTCATCCAGTTTGGAGCGACGTCCTGATCCAGGGAAGGTCTGTGTTGTACCCAATACCTTCCACTTCTCAATAATAGACTTCACTGTGCTTCTAGGCATTGATAAAGCCTTTGAAAATGTTCCATCTCCTGACTTGTGCCTGTCTACAACTTTATCCCGGAGATTTTTTGACAGTGCTTGCCACCCATAGTTGATAGTTTGCTTCAGGTACAGCTGTCATACTGTTCAAATATTTGGGATCGGTATGATTTTTTAAATGTTTTTTAAAAAGAAGTTTCTTAAGTTCACCAAGGCTGCATTCATTTAATCAAAAATACAGTGAAAAACAGTAATATTGTGAGATATTATTACAATTTAAAGTAATTGTTTTCTATTTTAATTGATTTTAAAATGTAAATTATCATTCTGATATGCTGCTCATGAAACATTTATTATTATTATTATAAAACAGTTGTTGCTTCATTTCTTTTTTTTTTTTTTGAGGAAACCATGTTTGATGTAATGTGATGTGTCCTTAGAGTACATTATGTAAGAAAAAGCAGTAAAAAAATGATTTGTCTTTCAGCTCATGAAGTCTGTGAATGAGATGTGTCCTGATATCACCCGCATTTACAGCATTGGCAAAAGCTACATGGGCCTTAAACTGTATGTGATAGAAATCTCAGACAATCCAGGCAAACATGAGCTGGGTTGAGTTTGAGTCTCAACAAGTTAATCTACCACTAACTATATTCTGTGTAATCATGCTTAAACCTGGCTAATATAAATGTATGCAAACATTTACTATAAATCAGAGAAATTTAAAGTTATCGTCTGCTTTAAAAAATATATATATAAATTTTTTTGTAAATAATACATATTTTATGGGATAAAATCTGAATTTTAGCCCATAAAGTGTTTCTTTATCTCACTTTCAACATGTGTTTTAGTACGCAGAGCCTGTAGCGAATCAGCTCATGTGAAATATGAATAACTAACCATAACTAGTTATAATTAACTATTCATATTTTAGATCCGCTGTAGATATTTAGCTGACCTCTCAGGGTCAACTGTCTTGTCAATTCTAAGAACGTTAATTTCCTGGTTAAGGGAAATAACTTTCTTACTGTACAATTCTACAAAGCTTGTAGCGTAAATCTGCATGATTAGTGACTCCGGTTATGAGCAAACAATGAACACGTCAAGTGTGATACAAGTAAGGTTTTATTAACTACATAAACACATAAACTTTCCTATGAATTAATTAGTAGAAAAGTCCATTTCTGCTCTGCCTCTCCTATGAAGACAAAGAGTGGGTTATCCTACTCCCATTCCTGGGGGGGTCATAAAACCAGTGATATCATGATTAGTTGTCATGGTGACCAAGGGGGGCCTGGTGTTCAGCAGAAATCCTGGCATCCAGTTTATTGAATGAGGGGACTGTGACGATTTGTTAATCTAATGAATAATTGATTTGTTAAATCAAATAAAAAATTATTGTGTCAGATTGGTCGAGATGCTACAAGCCTTACTGATATATAAAAACTTAGTAACCCTGTTTTGTGAGTAAATTTAAGGCCATTAACCCCCTTTTCAAGCTATAGAAATTTGATGTGACAAATCTCTGTGCCTAAAGATAACCAGGGAGAACATGCAGACCTTTGAATTTTCAATGCAGATTTTAGAGAGAAAATCTGTGGAACTGTTTCAAGCAGGTAAAATGTGTTAAACTAAACAAACATATAAGGACCAAGGGTATGTAGAATTTTGTAAATAACAGGAGTTCAAATTCTTAGGCGTTTCTGTGGCGTTTTCTGGCACAAATTCCATGTGAGTGCAGTTATCAGTTTTTATGCTGCATGAGAGAAACTGGAACGTAGCCCAAAAACCCTTTGCCCCTCTCTCTCACTCGCTTTCATTCACTCTGCTTTGCCCTGTCCGTTTACACTGGGCAACTCTAGTGTTTACATTGGCCTGTGGGTTAGAGATTGGTTTCTCAGTGAGAGAGGTTGCCAGCTCTGGCAGTGGTTTTCTCATCTCCTGCCAGCACTCAAAATGCAGGCTGGAGCCAGGGATGCAATCGCAGAAAGCCATGGCGGCAGACCTCAGAAAGTGTCTAGAGAATGAAAGTGGGAAGAAATAACCCCACCCGTTGTGTTAGAATATCATAGAGCATTTCACAAGTGGATCAAAGCATGTGGCAATTCTGTTTAGGAAGAAATTTGACCCAATTAATGTGAAAAAATACCAGGCACAGTGGAGAAATGCCAACCTACAAGACTCCACAAGTTATGGCCTCTTTGGAAAAAAATTGCCTTTATGTCGGCTGTGTTTATGAAATGAGAACAGTATGAAAGTGCATTTATGTGCTCTAGTGTTACAAACCACATGCATCATGTCTGAGGCCAAATAACAAACCCAAACATCATTATTGGCTTAACTACTTTTTCTTAACAGTCCTTTCATATTGAGTTTTTACTAAAACCTTTAACTGCTGCGCTCTATACAGGAGAGAATTTCCTAGCCTGTCCAATGGGTATATCATCATTTCTGGTTGTACACTTCATGCAAATCAGATCCTTGTCTCTTAAAAATAAATTCTATATTGACATCTATTAACCTTTAATATCCACAGAACCTTTTTATTGCTCAAAAGGTTTTTTTATAGTGGAAACATGATATTTAGATAATTAAATAGTCTTCACACTAAGAAACAAAAGTGGTTCTTTTGAAAAAGGTTTACTGAAAGGTTCTTTGGGGAACCAAAAATGGTTCATCGCTGCAAAAACCACCTTTTTGGACCCTTAATTTTCCAGGGGTTTTCCAGATACATGCATTTCCTGTCTGCATTTAAATCAATGGCATATCAATGATGTGATCTGCATGTGGGGGTCAAAGTTCAGTTAGTTGATCCTCTGGAAATTCCTCCTCTGTGGCGGGGTGGATGATGTTTTCTCAGCAAGTCTAACAAGAGCCAGATTGCTGAGACTGAATGGGTCAACTGTTAGCCAAATAGTGCGGAGAGTGGGAAGGAGGAATTTAACCTTGCAGAGGACCTGAACCTAATGACGCCTAGTTTCACTCTCAAAAAAGACTCAACTTGGCTTACAAAGAGGCAACAAGCTGCAAGCCGAATCAATATTTGTTGAAATAAATCAGCCAGGCTTGGTAAGATATGCATAGATGCTGCTCAGTTGTACATATTTCCTGTTTTTGCTTAAAAATTCATAGCCAATATTAAATGTACCTGTTTTTAGGGGGAATAAATCATTGTGCTCTCAATTAATGATTAATGATATTGTAATGGAAAAAGGCCATGACCGCCTCAATCCCTCTTTATTATTTTATATAATGTAAGAATGGCTTTTCTGAGACAGAAACGGTTCACTACTCATCTCAACATCCCAGCTCAAAATATATTAATAATTAGTAGAAAATACAGTTGCAAGAAGGGTATTTCTACAATATGATCAGAAACTGTAATCATCCACACCAACTGGACAAAAGTCCAAGACTACTGCCAATAAAGAAAAAACAATAGTGCACCTTCAATCACAAGCTAAAAGAGATAGGAGCTCCGGTGGCCATGGAGCTTGATAGACTGCAGATTCCAGCATGCCCTACACTGAGCATCACGAGCCCAGTATTTGTAGTGTCTTCCACTCCAGAGCCTTAATCCATCATGACTGCCAGCCCAGAACCTCTCCACAAGATGGCCACTTCTGAGGCAGCGGCGTCCACTCCAGTCCACGAGTCCGCATCCATCATTAAAGACCCCACCCACCCCCAACACAGACTGTTCACACTCCTACCCTCAGGACAGAGGTACAGGAGTGTAAATTGCAGGACTTCCAGATTAAGGAACTCCTTCTTCCCCTCAGCTATTAGACTCTTAAACAGGTAGCTAGCTAGTGGACTTATCTATCTCAGAGAACAGTCGGACCAAATTGTTTCATCTCACTTGATCATTTGTAATGTTATTGCTGTTATTACTACCATTGTATATTTATTAATATTACTCATGTAGCCTCATCTCAATTTGCACATCTGTTACTGCTGCTATTGTTATCATGTACTTGCACTCAATTTGCATGTTACTGCACTATTGTTTTTTTGCACATAAGTTAATACTGTACATTCGCATATGTAGATACCATATACATAGTCTATATTTCTATTTTCACATTCTATATTTCTACTCTATACTCGCATATATAGATACACATAGTCTATATTTCAAATTTTTTCATAGTCTTTATTCCTACTACTGCAGCATAGTTTTTATTATTATGTTTCTTACATTGTATGTATGCATGTATGTGTATAGTGTATAGTTATGTATATATATATATGTGTATAGTTTGTGTATGTGTGTGTATAGCATTGCACTGTCTTGGCATTCATTGTGGACAGCAAAGTAAGAATTTCATTGCTCAAGGAAACTTGTTTTCCTCACTGGGCATATGACAATAAACGCTTTGAATCCTTGAATCCACACCAGCACCCCCTCTCCAGTCCATGAGTCCGCTCCAGCGCCCCCTCTCCAGTCCATGAGTCCGATCCAGCAATCTCTCTAGTCCATGAGTCCGCTCCAGAGCCTGCTCCAGTCCATGAATCCACTCCAGCACCCCCCTCTCCAGTCCATGAGTCCGCTCCAGCTCCCTCTCTAGTCTGTGTGTCTGCTCCAGAGCCCTCTCCAGTCCATGAGTCCGCTCCAGAGTCTGCTCTAGTCCATGAATCCATTCCAGCGCCCCCTCTCCAGTCTGTGAGTCCGCTCCAGTGCCCTCTCCAGTCTATGAGTCCGCTCCAGTCATTGAATCCGGTCCAGCGCCCCCTCTCCAGTCCATGAGTCCACTCCAGAGCTCTCTCCAGTCTATGAGTCTGCTCCAGAGCCTGCTCCCGTCCATGAATCTGCTCCAGCGCCCTCTCTAGTCCATGAGTTCGCTCCAGAGCCCTCTCCAGTCCATGAGTCCGCTCCCGTCCATGAATCTGCTCCAGAGCCTGCTTCAGTCCTTAAGTCCACTCCAGAGCTTATTCAAGCCTTAGAGCCCAGTCCTGTGTTTGTGTCAGCCTGTGAGTTCCCTGCGTGTCCTGTCTCAACCACAAAGTCCGCCCTTGAGCCCGGCCTGTCCTGTCATGGCCAGGGAGGCTTTATCTGAACTCTCTACCATATCCTGTCATGGCCATGAAAGTCGTTCCTGAATTCTCTGAATGTCCTGGTACGGCCACAGGGGCCGTTTCTAACCTCTCTGTGCTTGCTCCAGTTCCTCTTTCTGTCCATGGACCTGGCCCTCCATTCCTCCCCCTGTTCTGTGTCCGCTCCACCTTCCTCCTGGACTTAAGTCTTTTCTTGTTTAGGAGTGTCTGGAAGCCGCTCTTTAGGAGGGGGGCTATGTCACGACCACCAGCTGGAGTGCCCTTGATAACCACCAGAGGGCACTCCATCCCATACCTCTGTCACTTAGTCTTGGACTTAATTTCCCATAATCCTTTGCCCGGACTCATCAGCACTCATTGTTTGCACCTGTGTCTTGTTACCTCTGTCTGCTCACCATATATATAGCCTGGTTCATTCAGTCATTCATTGTGAAGTCTTGCATGTGTTATGTACTGAATTGCTGAGCCGTTATTTCCTGTGTCTTGGTTTATTTTGTCCATTATTCTGGATTACTCTTTGTTTGTATTTCTTGTTTTTGTTTGGACTGTTTTGCTGGTATACGACTTTTGCCTTGTTTGGATCACGATTGTGGATTACCCTCTGAATAAACACTGCATTTGGATCCTCAGCCTGCGTGTCTCGGAGTGGTTCATGACAGTTACACTTATGTAAAGGGTATATATAAAAGCCTGTCACTTTCCTAACATTTAAGACACACTTCATTGTGCCTATTTTGTTCTTTCCACCAGAGAGCACCGATTAAAAAAAATATTGGCCACACACATTATGCCTGCCTGACAAATTATGATAAAGAACTTTGAACTTCAAAACAAAACATTGAACAGGCAAGCAGAGATTTCTAAACTGCTACAGAAAGGGTGCCAGATTTCAGACCCCTCTGTTAGCACACTCTATAGGGGAGGTGGAGAGTAATCTGTGCAAAGCATGGAGTTACTTTTCAAAACAGAGCCCTACATCTGTACATCTATGTACCATAACAATCCTAATAGCTGCATACACCAAATCTATTTTCTTTGAAAGAGCATGACAATCTAAAGACATTTTGGCTCCCCCTGCAGGTGAACCTGAGTTTCGCTATGTGGCTGGTATGCATGGGAATGAAGTGCTCGGGAGGGAACTACTGCTCAACCTGATGGAGTACATATGCCAAGAGTACAAATGTGGAAATCAGTGCATAGTTCACCTGGTTAAAGAGACAAGCATCCATCTCCTGCCCTCGATGAACCCTGATGGCTATGAAATGGCTTACAAGAAGGTAGAATGGGGAAAGCAATGGATATTCTGCTGTTTACAAAATTATTCTCCATCAACATACCGTTCAAAGGTTTGTGGTCGGTAAGATTTTTTTTATGTTTCTGAAAGAAATCTCCAATTCTCACCACCAAGGCTGCATTTAATCGATCTTTAAAAAATCTTACTGACCCCAAAGTTTGAACAATAATGTACATGTTCATATCATGATTCAAATCATTTCACCATCAATCCATTCATTGCATACTAAATAACCTTTATAAATACTCTCTGTGTGTTTTATATTTTATCCCAAGCACAAACAAGCTCATTTAGTCAGTGTCTTCATAATGCCTGTATTTTGTGCTTTGTTTTACAGGGTTCAGAGCTAGCCGGGTGGTCAATGAGGGTATTGACATGAATCACAACTTTGCAGATCTGAACACAGTGATGTGGGATGCCATCAAGCTGGAAATAGACAAATCTAAACTAATCAATCACTACTTTCCCATTCCAGAGCACTACACTTCAGAAGACGCTATGGTAAAGTAGGCCTGTAATGACCACATATGAGGTCATACTGATTAAAACAAGCACCCCTCCCATCTTTAAATGACTTCAAATGATAAATCTCCTATCCATACATATAATCTTGCCATAAGATTTTAAATAAATCACATTATTTTGGTCTTACATTCAAGGTGGCTTCAGAAACGATGCAAACTATACCATTTGTTCTCAGCGCTATCCTCCATGGAGGAGAGCTGGTGGTCACATACCCATTTGACATGACCAAAGACTGGGCTTCCAGTGAGCACACTCCAACCCCTGATGAAAGCTGCTTCCGCTGGCTGGCCACGGTTTATGCGAGCACCAACCATGTGATGTCCAACCCAGACCGATGGTCCTGTCACAATGAGGACTTCCCTCGTTACAATAACATTATCAATGGAGCAAACTGGCATTCGGTTCCAAGCAGTGAGTGCCGCTGCTTTTGAGATCATAAAGGAACTCAATATTTGCTGATAAAATATATATATAATATGTAAAAAAAAGTCTGTCCTAAAGGTTTTCTGTTATGAGAGGGTTACACCCACTGCATAAGGCCTAGCCACAAAAAAAAGACAAATATATTTTTTCATATATCTACTGCCCTAGATAATCATTTCGTATCATATATATATATATATATACAGGCCAAGTTATTGCAGTCTGTATGTATGTATGTATGTATGTAATGTTATACGGTAGTATCTACTCAAGCTACCTGCATTCCCTCATTTTGTCACCTCTTCATTTTTTTTTCTTTACCATTACTTTCAGGGTTCAAAATGTACTTTTTACCAATATACACTACCAAAACTTTAGATTCAGTAAGGTTTCTTATAGTAATTAATACCTTTTTCAGCAAAAATGCATTACATTGCATCAAAAGTGACAGCAAAGACATTTATAACATTACAAAATATTAATGGTTTTAAATAAATGCTGTTCCACACCCTTTTTCAACATTGATAAAAATAAGAAATGTTTCTTGAGGTCAAAATCAGCATATTAGAATGATTTCTGAAGAATCACGTGACACTAAAGACTGGAGTAATGGCTGCTGAAAATTCAGCTTTGCATCACAGGAATAAACTGCATTTTAAAATGTATTAAAATATAAAAAAGTTACTTTAAATTGTAATAATATTTCACATTATTACCATTTTCACTGTATTTTGATCAAATTAATGCAGCATAGAGCATAGAGACTTCTTTCAAAAACAACTTACCGACACCAAACTTTTGAATGGTAGTGTGTGAGAATATTAACCCTGATTCCATCACTCTGCCTGACTCTTCATCTGTAGGTATGAATGACTTTAGTTACCTGCACACAAACTGTTTTGAGGTGACGGTGGAGCTGTCCTGTGATAAGTTCCCTCATGCCAGTGCGCTGCCCATAGAATGGGAGAACAATAAGGAATCTCTCCTTGTCTACATGGAGCAGGTACAACATATTACATACAAAATACCAGCAACCACGTCTAGACACATGAATGTGTCAGAAAAAGCAGTGCAAACACTGATTTGTCCATATGACAGGTGCACAGAGGGATCAAAGGAGTGGTTAAGGCCAGAGACACTGAAGCCGGTATCGCTGATGCCATCATCAAAGTAGATGACATCGACCACCATATAAGATCAGGTAACTCTATTCAGAATGAATAGAATATTCAGAATATTCATCCAAATACATTCAGGCAACTATAAAATTACTTTAATGAAAACAAACAAAACTCAAATGTCTGAAACTAAATATGTTATCCTATCCTATTTCAGCTTTTGATGGGGACTTCGGGCATCTGTTGAACCCAGGTGACTATGATATCACAGTGACTTCAGAGTGATATTTCCCAGCTACACAAAGTAGCAGGGTCGGGTACGAGCATTACAACACTATATGCGACTTCCACCTCACCAAGACACCAAAACAGCGTCTGAGAGAGATCCTGGTCAAGGGAGGCAAGATTCCCAAAGACCTACAGCTCTGACTGTAGACAGCTACACATACGGAGCTGCGCATACAGAAACTGCGTGCCAGCACTAAGCGTATTAATCGACGCAGGGCGTCACAGCAGCGCAGGGCTAGGGGGGCCCACAACTAGACTGACCTTTAACCTTCGACCTGTTTTGCCGGCCAAGTACAGGAGTAAACTATCAATGTCACAGGCAAATGAAATTTAGAGGGCCTGTAAGTTGCCCTTTCCTGTGGTAAAATTGGGTATCATTCATTTAGAGAAGATTACACATTATGCAGTGTAAATTTCACACAAAAATGTTTCAAAATGTTACTTTTATACTAAACAGTTATTGATAAAACGGGCAATTAAAATTAGCCATTGTTGTAAAGTTTGATTTTCGTGCTAATATGTGCTCATATTTGTGCACTGAAAAGAGCTAATACAACATCTCAGTCTGGAACTGATGTTTCGTCAAATGGTTTCATTAATTGTTTATATTTTGTCTGCTATGGTCTCACGCTCTTACTCTGCCCATGTAAATCTCACGCCAACGTGGCAACCCTGCTTTGTGATATGAAACAAAGTCTCAGCTTTCAATTTTTTTACGTTTTTTTAAATACTTAATTCAAACAATAAATACCGTTTTGGCGCAATTCGTTGTAGCGCCTCGGTTCACGACATGCTGCTTTAACCTCGCTACTGTCGCCGCCATGCGGTCACGTGGTTCAAACCAGCGCTGTCAATACATTTGAATGGGTTTAAGCAGGATAGACGACAGCTTCATTATACAGGTATTTGCAGCAACTTTTGGTAAACATTACAGCATATTATGCATTGGTTATTACGTCGATGACATTTACAGTATCATTTTTAATCTGGAGAGTGATGGGAGAGGCGACATTAATATGTTTTTCTTGTATTTGAACCCTCAGGTATTCTTTACTTATAATGTGACCATACACCTTAACTATTTTTTTCAAGTTAAATAAATGTTCTATATTTCAATAATATTTATTTAATATTTTGAGGAGATCTTCTGGTACTAAATACTATTTGTGCAGTAATTATGGTCCATTAATGACCACTTAAAATATATTTTTCCTAATATTTCTATTACTTATAGTACAATTAGTGTAGTATTTAAGGTTAAAATAGAGAAAGGGCTTTAAATTCCAATGCAAAGAGGCAAATTAGAGTCATCTTGTGGTCAGAAAAAAAATCATTTTCATTTGTAAAGCCATGGTTTACCCACTAGGTACCTGTATGGCTCTTTAATAAATATACATGTATCTATTGGTCTAGTTTATTTTATGATACTCGTATAAATACATAAGTGAATATTAATGAATGCAAGCAAATACTGAATTTAACCCAATCATTTTTTTTAATGGCGCTTAAAAATGCCTTCAACAAACGTTTTTGATCCCCTATATTATATGTACAGTATGAATAGACACTGAATCGAGATCGAACCTGACCAAACATGGATTTGTTTGTTTTTGAAGGAAACTGTCACAAAACTAGCAGCACATGTATCAAGATAAACAATACAAAGATCAACATACCTCGGTATGACAAGCACTCGAATGATCTAAATACGAGTAGTTACAGAGATCCAGATGAAACGCGAATCGTTTCAACTTTTGCAATAACATGATGAATGAGCTTGGCCCGGCGTTGTTCCTGTATACGCCACTGTCTCTGTTTGGCCTGTGGCTGTCAACAGATGGCGCTGTGGTGCTTTGGGAGATATCAACAATGTACAGAATTATAGAAAAATAAATAAATGCGCTTTTAGAATACATCGAATCTACTCTGTAGTTTGTAATAGTTGTGGTTCGTTCTGGGAAAATTAAATGTTTCAGTACACATTTAACGCTCAAATTATTTGACATAAAGCTTGCTTATCTTACGTTTTGAACCGCAAACGAAGGTAAAGGTTTTTTTTTTTTACGTTTCTTTCAGTTAACTTTACTGTAACACTCTGGCCAGGTTAAGGTGTTATTTTTATATATTTTAGATTTTTTTTTATTACTATTGATTAGTGGTCTATAGGCGTTTTGATGGTTTTAAATTGATATTTTCGAACAATATTATCCATATTTTTGTGTTTTATTATAATACTAATAATCTACGTATTATTTTAAAGAGATTTGCAGAATATGCAGAACATAAAAAGGTGAAATATAACATAAATGACATATTCATTGTGTGTCAAGAGGAAGAAAGAGGTAAAGTGTGTAATACATAGCAGGTTATTTTGTATATCATCCAATAAAAATTATAAAGGACACAAAAAACGAATCTTAAATCATAAACAACCAATGAGCAATGAACCAAACTTGCATGTTAAAATCTTTATGCCATGCTGTGTATATAATAATAATAATAATAATTTATGCATTTAGCAGACACTTCTATCCAAAGCGACTTACAGTGAATTCAGGCTATACATTTTTTACCAGTATGTGTATTCCCTTTATATATATATATATATATATATATATGTATACTGCGTATATGTATATACCATGCTTACAACAATTGCTTTAGTTTGACACGTGCAAAAACAAAAGCAGGATGTTTTCTACAACAACAAAAAAACTACAAAAACAGGATATGTAGTTCAGAAAAGCTGGATCGCTAATATCTTCAAAACTGGAAAAAAGGTGAGACCTCGATGGTTTTTTTGTTGTTGTTGTTTTTCAGAGGTTCACCCATAATGATGTGGCCGAAGTTTACCAGGTTGACAACCATTGTGAATCTACGGACATGTCACTATGGCAACCTAACAACACTGAGACCTCACATCAGAAGCGTCTCTCAGGGCTCCTGCTACCTGGACACTAGGACTCACAGCATCCGGCCTCTCTGCTGCAGGTCACCCCTCTTAGCTGGCAATACCTCCATCACACTTACCCTGGGGCTTCAGCCCAGAAGAACTATAACCACAGACCGACCCAGCTGGTATGAGAGTGTTGCAGACTCTACCCCCGTATTCCTCACGGAGCAGCTCCTTGTGTCCACTCAACAGATGACGGGTCTGCCGTGGTGGGCCAGCATCATGTGCACGACACTCGCCCTGCGTACCGCCATCACTCTCCCCCTGGGAATCTATCAGTCCATCATCATTGCAAAGGTCTTGCTAGAAGCTGTTGTAATTATTGTACATGCATGGATCTTTAGTTGTGTAAATTGTTTGCTTTGGTGTTGTTGTTGTTGTTTTAGCTATATACTATATACAACCATTCAAAAGTTCGGGGTCAGTAAGGCAGCATTTATTCAATCAAAAACACAGTACAACAGTAATATTGTTAAATATTATTACAATTAAAAAAATAAAAAAATTTCTAGTTGGATATATTTTAAAATGTAATTTATTCCTGTGATGACAAAGCTACATTTTCAGCATCACTAACGCCAGGCTTCAGTGTCACACGATCCTTGCTGCTCAAGAGACATTTCTTATTATCTTATTATCAGTGTTGATATTTTTGTGAATACATTTTTCAAGGTTCTTTGATAGATAAAAAGTTCAAAAGAGCAGCATTTATCTGAAATAGAAATCTTTAGAGATTTCACTGTTTTCACTGTCACTTTCAATCAATTTAATGCATTTACATTCATTTTATATTTACATCTAATGCATCCTCGCTGAATAAAAATATTAATTTACTGACCACAAACTTCTGAAAGGTAGTTGCTGTTGTGACGATTGTATTGTCAACAAGTAATTTTCACCTATTTCTGCTAGTTCACAGGCCCATTTTTGTCTTTTCTTAAAGAAGATATTCTTTTTAGAATATCATTATTTCCCTTTTTGTTTTAATTTTTGATTTCCCATTATTCCTACGATTTACATCTCTTCAGTGTTATTTGAATTTTTTCCATGTTTTGTTGAGTTTTTGTGTATTAATTAGCTATAACAAGTGACAAAGCGTCTATGCATCACATTATTGTGTTTTTAATTTATGAACATTTTAATTTTCATAAATGGTCTTGGTGGGTCAGGAATGGAGCTTTGCCTTTTAAATGGCTGATACATCAAACTCAAAAGGTTTCAAAAGTACAAGAAAAAATTTGTCACGATTTGTCCCTTTCAATAAGGTTGCAACATGAGAGTGTTAGTTTCTGACTAGGCTTAATGCGAGGAAAAAGCCCCTTCTCGTGTGAATTTGTTTGTTTATCTGCACTTAGTACAGTATGTAAGGCACATCTTGGAGGTCAGCAGATATCACAGAGTAAACACTAGAGATTATGTGCCTCATTAAGAGTCTCTCTCTCACCCACTCTCTCCCAGCTGTGGGATGTTTCTCTTGCCAAGAAGGAGGATTGAAACAGAAAAAGAATGTGCCTCCCCTCCTTTTTCCTCCCCTACCGATGTCCCACAGTGTGAGAACATTAGCTGTAGTGTGTCAGACCATCTCTTTAAACCAATGTTTTGAAATCGAAACACAAACAGAGATGTGGCCAAATCAATTGTCCTTTTTAATTGGAGTTTCTCATTTGTAGCCACTGAAAATATGTATGTGGTTGTCTGTATCTGAAGAATTTTGTAATTTGTTAAACTGAGTGAAAACACTGGTCCATCCAGGCTGTATTTAGGCTTTGAGTCCCAGTGGCAGTGGGTTACTGCTTTAGGCCAAGGACTTTGTATCTTTTGGAAAGACCTGAAAAGGACTTCTGGCTGGAAAAGAGTAACCCTTGTGCCCTTTTTCCCCAGCTAGGTTGAAGCTCTGCAGAAGGAGATAGCTGTGTTGGCCCGCCAGTTACGCTTTGAGATCTCTATAAGAGCCAAAGAGAAGGGCTGGTCAGAGAAAGCATGCAGGTAGGAAAGGATTGTTTTCATGTCATCTGCAATGTCTTGGGTTAAAGTCTTAAAAAGCCCATAATAAAGGTCTCAGAAAATATAAGTAATTTAATTTATCTGCAAAAAAAAACAACAACATTGTTTTAATTTACTTGAAGCAAAATTGCATAAAATATTAAGACTTGTTTTTAGAAAATCGGTTTAGATCTTTATTAAAGGAATGTTTTTTTTTTAGCTTTTTTTTTCTTGACAAGTTTTACGAGTAATCAAGATTTTTGATTAAAACAAGTAAACTTTATTTGCCATTGGGATAAGAAATTTTCAAATATTTTTAAATGTGATATTTTTTTTAAATATTAAATATTTATTGTAAAACTTTATTTTTAAACTTAAGTATAATTAATTATATAGATAGATATTAAACGTATATGCAATATAAAAAAAGTTCTAATATCTAATTGTGCAATTGTGCTTCTCCAGTACATTTTTTTTTAGATGTTTAGATATTTTTACTGAACAAGATCAATTTTCCTCACACAGACATGGTCTGAAAAAAACAGTACAATATGCAGTTTGTCAACTACACTAAAACTTTGAAGGATTCATTATGGCAGCCGCTTAATTACAATAATTGCATTCACAGGTTCCATTTTAAGAAGAACCTGAAACGAATCGTGTCTGAGCTTTATGTTCGAGATAATTGCCACCCATTCAAGGCCAGCTTGCTGATCTGGGTCCAGCTGCCCATGTGGGTTTGTTTCTCCCTGGCCTTGCGTAATCTCAGCCTGGGAATGGGACATGTTCCCCTTGGTGAGTTGCATTCATCAGTCAATTGTTCCACATGTTCTTTTGTTGTTTGTATTTAGCAATGCCACCCTATAATCACCTGCATGGAGGCTTTTAATGAACTACAAAACATATTTCTGTACATTCATCAGCATCAGAAGCAGGTTTGGCAACAGGTGGCGCTCTGTGGTTCCCTGACCTCACTCTCCCAGACTCTACCTGGATCATGCCAGTTTCTCTTGGCCTCATCAATTTGCTCATCACAGAGGTGAGGCAGTTCTCCAGATTTGGACTTGCTACATCGTATATAATTTAAAATCAATCTAACATTAAGTTTGATTTCTCCTAGCACTTGAAACTTGACTATGATGGCAATGCACTCTTTATAGTCAAAACAATGATATGCATACAGTGGGGTTCAAATGTCCAAATGTAGTCAAATGTAGAGATGATATGCATACAGTGGGGTTCAAATGTCCAAATGTAGTCAAATGTAGAGACCCCTACAATTCTATTTAAATTTTTAATTAATTAAAGGGCTCATATGATGTTGCTAAAAAGAACATTATGTTGTGTATTTGGTGTAATGCAATGTGTTTATGAGGTTTAAGGTTCAAAAACACATTATTTTCCACAAAATGTACATTATTGTTTCTCCTCTATGCCCCACCTTTCTGAAACGCTTCGATTTTTACATTCAGCCAATCACAACGCACTGGATAGCTGGCCAATCAGAGCACACCTCGTTTTTCAGAATGATGAGCTTTGTAAAAATCGACGCGTTTCAGAAAGGCGGGGCATAGAGGAGAAACAATAATGTACATTATATGGAAAATAATGTGTTTTTTTAACCTTAAACCGCATAAACACATTGCAGTACACCAAATACACAACATAATGTTCTTTTTAGCAACGTCATATGACCCCTTTAATATTATTAATATAATATAATATTATTTGTCTAACTCTAATCTATTATAATGTTATGTTTATATATTTTTGTTTTAAAATTGGGGTAAAATATTACTTGTCCTTGACAGGTTATATGAGATCTTATTATTCACCAATTACATTTTTTATTTTTTATTTTTTCAATTTGTTTTTCCAGATATTCGCCCTCAGACAGCTAGATCCTTCAAAGTTCCAAAAGTATGTGACTAACTTCATCAGAGGAATATCTCTGGTGATGATTCCTATAGCTGCCACAGTCCCGTCAGTAAGTGTCCCAGCCCTCAGCAACTCCATTCAAACATTATCTGCTGTATCTGTGTACAGTAACTTTACGTTAAGTGAGGGTCTGGACAGGTTTTAAGTTGTATGACATGAATAAATATCACTCACGTTTTCAAGTGATGTTGTTTTTCAAAAGACCTCAGTGGTACATGATGTTTTCTGTACCTACACAGATATGCCCCTTATTGTACATAGCTCTGACTCTTTTGATCTTGTGACAAAAGGGGGCATACAGAGGGTTGTGTTTTTGAAGCCCACCTAAGAATAGTTACAAAGGGATGAGATGTTGTACAGCTTTTCTGTAGTATCTTCAGCAGATGTACAAATCGATGCCTTGTGCTTATCTTGCCGTCCTTGACGTATTTGTGTTGTGTCTCCAGTCCTTCTTATGTAGGAGCAGTAGATAAGTTGAGAATGTTTCACAAAAACAGTACTCTGAATTAAAAAAATCATATTACTGGTCATAATCATTCATATTAGAAATTAGAAATTTAAATGACTCCTGGTGATTTTTATTCTTTCTTTTTCCTTAATTCGTAGTCCATGTCTCTGTACTGGCTCAGCTCAAGTTGTGTTGGCCTGGCACATAACCTGCTCCTGAGATCCTCTCACTTCCGGGGCATCTGTCGGATCCCTCCAACACGTTCAGACTCTGAAACGCCATACAAGGACATTGCAGCTGCATTTGTAGCCAAATACATCAAATAGATGGATGTGGACGTGGCAAATTAGAGCATCAGCTACTGAAAATGTGAGCGGAACATGTGGATGCCTGTGTATATAGTGGGGAATTCATCCAACATGACACTATAACCAGAGGAATATGGCAGAACAAATGCAAGTCAGATATGTTTATTAAAATCTGCTTTTGGAAAGAAACTCTAATGGGTAGTAAAATGTTAGGATGATGCTAAAATAAAAGTTAATAGTGAAAAAAGGAACAGGTCTCCAATTGTTGCTAAGGCCAGCATTACTTGTTCACACTTTGGCTTACGATTCTGGCCTGGTAGAAACAAATGACAAATTTTTTTAGAGGAAAAAAGTGTAGGGGTTATTATAAAATTATTTTTTTTAAATCTTTGTGTAGTTTTGCAATGTATACACTACCTTTCAAAAGTTGTTTTGTTTTTTTAGATGTTTTTGAAAGAAGTCACTTATGCTCAACAATGCAGCCTTTATTTAATCAAAAATACAGTGAAAACGGTAATATCTCTAGGATCACCTTTGCTTTTGGGAAATGCAGCCCTGGTCTCTTTTGACTTGGGACACCCTTGCTGCAACTATTTAGAAAACCCTCCCAACCACGAAAAACTACATTTGCACAAATTAAAAAAAAAATTAAAAAAATACTTTCCATGGTATCCATAAATTATGCCAACAAAAAAAGAACTATGCCAAAAACGGAGAATATGTTTACTTGTGCTATTGTATGTTTATAGTCCTGCTGGGCGGGGTCTAGTATCTCCATCCCAAAGCAGAAAGGAGCAGCAGACTCTGAACCAGCCTGAGACCCTAAACACCTCACTATGATCTGCTTTCTACTATTAACTCTGTTCGCTGTGGTGTCAGCGGACCGGCTGCCCCGCAGCTGCGGTACCTGCGACCCGAGTAAATGCGCGCCGCTGCCGGCCGAGGGCTGCTCCTCCGGGACGCTGCTAGACGCGTGCGGCTGCTGCGAGCTCTGCGCGTCTGGGGTGGGAGAGCCGTGCGGCGGACGCAGAGCCTCAGCCAAGCGCTGTGCGTCCGGACTCGAGTGCGTCAAGAGCGACAAAAACGAAAAGAGTAAATCAGGGGTCTGCGTGTGCAAGAGCAACTATCCCGTGTGCGGCACTGACGGCGTGAACTATAAAAGCGGCTGTGAGCTGAAAGAAGCAAGTGTGAAGGCAGTGAAGGAGAAAAAACCTGAGATCAAGATTCGGAACAAGGGCAAATGCGCTCAAGGTGAGATGCCTCAACACAGTAAGAACCTCTCTGTATTTAGCAGTCAACACTTAACTTTCATTAATAAGTAAGCTATTTAGATTAAATAATGATTATTAATAGTGCATGTAGGCTACAATATGTAATGAACGTTTAATGTATATATTAAACAGAATATTACACACACACATGCATAGGTGTGTGTGTGTGTGTGTGTGTGTAATATTCCGGTGAATAAAAGTAGCTAGCATACTAAAGGGTAAATTGTCACAATGGAACCTGTCACTAGGCATTCAATTGTAGGTATTTTGTATTTATATAATGCAATGGAATTCAGACATTTTTGAGTGTTATTTAAGTTTGGGGCCAATGTATTAATATTGTAAGTACAATATGTAGCTTCATCTTTGACAAATTTAAAAAATAATTTTAGTTCTGTACCTAAAGATCCCCAAACCAGGTGCAAAACATCATGTGCCTGCCATTTTAATATTTATAATGGCTCACTGTTTTAATTTAGATTGACTGTTTATGTTGCAAGAACATTTCATGTTTTGAAGTAGGCTATTCCTAAGCCATTTAAAGGTCAGTTTTTTTTATTTCATCCAATGTAGAATTTCATTAGGATCAGAGTGTATGTGCAAAGAAATGAAATGCTGACTTGTATGCACAGCTGTGTCAACAACTACTTTTCTACTTTCGATCATTTTTTGCTTGTTAATGCCCTACGTCATGCAATCACTTACATGATTCAGCTGTCATGTGCTTGTGTTTGGGTTTCTTTTCTCCCAGAGCGCTCATACACTGACCCGTCCTGTACTTTGTCCCTGGGACAAATGAATTGTTCACACACAGATACATTGACAATGTGTCAAGGCAACAACGGAACAGGCCAGAGGCCGTTGTTTTCATACAGGGTGGTAACGTTCCGCTATTCCTGAATAGACATATCTGAAATTCCAGCCTCTCCGGTGGATTTTCAATTCTGAAAAGGGAGATCAGGCCTGATCAAATAGCAATGTCTCATTTAGCAAAACACACAGACAGACTGTTGTTTTAAAGCAAAGTCAGACCGCATGAATCAGTGAACCTGTGTATAATTCATTACAACAGCATTTTGGCATGGGATTAAAAGAGCCAGAGGAATCTGTATGCCTCTCCAGTAGAGCTTTCTCTGACCTCTGGCTTCTGCAAAATGACAGAACTCAGCAGGAGTCAGAGTTGAAATACTCCTCAACAGTTCACAGGTTGAAACATATTTTGTTACCTTTACTACCTTTTGTTATCTTTACTAAAGTAACTTCAGTGTATGTGGGCTTCAACAATATAGGGGTGAATTCAGGTAAACTGTAACAGTTTTCTTGTTATCACGACTTAATTATCTTGTGATCGTGACATAACAAAAGTTTTCTTGTTATTACGGCTTAATTATCTTGTGATCTCGACATAACAAAAGTTTTCTTGTTATTGCGACTTAATTATCTTGTGATCTTGACATGACAAAAGTTGTTTTCTTGTTACCAAGACTTAACTCGTGATCTCGACATAAAACATTTCTCATTAACACGACTCATTTATGTGTGATGTCGACTTAGCTCGTTATCACGACTTAATTACCTTGTGATCTCGACATAGTGAAAGTTTTCTGGTTATCACGACTTAATTATCTTGTGATCTCGACATAACAAAAGTTTTCACATTATCACAGCTTAATTATCTTGTGATCGCGACATTAAAATGTTTTTTTTAAACCGACTACATATTTTCTTGTGATGTCGACATAGCGAAAGTTTTCTCATTATCACGACTAAATTGTCTCTTAATGATCCCTTTGGACTAAATCGATTTTTGAGTTTAACAACTCGGTTGTAATAGTTGAGTGAATTTTTTATCTAATCCTCAAAGTTTACCATTCAATGCAACTTTGAATATACCACACACATTGTATGGACTATTTTTAAGGTGCATTTATGATGCTTTTATATCTTTTATATGCTACAGCTCAAAGCAGAGAGGACGCCCGCGTATCAATACAGCTGTGACATCAGTTCCAGCTCATTGTGAGGAATTTGTCAATGCTATTGAAGAAGCCCTTAAGGTGGAAGCATATTCGTGAAGTCATCTACGTGTCCACCTTGGACATCTTTGGAAAGGGAAAGAAAGAGCCAAGACTGGTTCCAGGTGGGAGTTACTGTTCTCAAGCTGGCTATCAGAGCAAAACGAGCAGTGTTGCTTTATTATAAGAAAGAGGCTTCAGTGAAAGCTCTTACAGCATTTAGGAAGGCTAGAAATGACACCAAACGAATAGCTCGTAAATGTGCCAATGATTTCTGGCTGAATATCTGCGAGAGCATTCAACTCTGCTGACTGTGGCAGCATCCACTCAATGTATGAGGGAATGAAGAAGGCTTTCTGTCCAAGCATCATTAAGGTATCACCCCTAAAGTCCATTTCGGGCGACATCATAACCAATCGTGGGGAGCAGTTGAAAAGATGGCCAGAGAATTATCGGGATTGCAATAACTATTGGGGGATATCCCTTCAGAGTACTGTTGGGAAGGACTTTGCCTGGGTAGTTCACAACAGGTTGCAATCACTTGCAGAATGTGTGTATCCTGAAGCACAGTATGTTTTTTTTTATATGATCTTCTCATTAAGGCAACTGCAGGAGAAGTGCCGTGAGCAGAGGAGACCACTCTACATTGCCTTCATTGATTTGACAAAGGCTTTTGATTCGGTTAGCAGGCATGGCCTTTTTGCAGTACTTCAGAGGATTGGGTGCCCACTCAAGCTCCTGAGGATGATTGTATCCTGTCATGAAGAGATGCAGGGTACTGTCCAATATGATGGCTCATATTCTGACCCCTTCCCAATTCGAAGTGGTGTCAAACAAGGATGTGTTCTAGCACCAACACTCTTTGGTATATTCTGCTCTCTGGTGTTATATTGTGCCTTCAACCAGTCAGACGAGGGCATATACATTCACACCAGAAGTGATAGTAATCTGTTAAACCTCATGGTACAAAGGAGTTACAAAGTCTGATCAATTGCTTTTCACATGCTAGCAGAGATTTTGGACTGGTTATCAACCCTCTCAAAACCAACATAATGGGACAAGATGTCAGCTGTGCCCCTAGTATTTTTATTTAGGATCATACCATTGAGGTGGTAGAGAATTATATCTATCTTGGCTCTGCCATCTCCAATAATCTTTCCCTTGATGTTGAGCTGAACGCAAGGATTGGAAAGGCAACAGCAGCAATGGCCCACCTGGCAAAGTGGGTCTGGGATAACTCCATGCTGACAATCCACACCAAAATTAAGGTGTATCAAGCCTGCGTACTGAATACGCTGCTTTATAGCAGCGAAGCATGGACTGTATATTCCCACCAAGAACGCAGACTCAATGCCTTCCATCTTCGCAGTCTAAGAAGGATTCTGGGCATTTCCTGGTAGGACCTCATCTCTAATAAATTACCTAGTATGTTTGCCCTGCTCACCCAGAGGCATCTGCTCTGGCTCTGTCATGTCAGCCACATGTATGCTGGCCGAATCCCCAGAGATCTGCTATACGGTGAACATGTCACTGGCTCCAGGCCGGCAGGAAGGCCTGTACTTCGCTACAAAGGTGTATGCAAACAAGACCTGAAAGCAAGTAGCATCAATACAGACAACCTAGAAAAAGTAGCTGTAGGTCGTAACAGATGGAGGCGTGCCATTCAATCAGGCATCAAAGTTAACGAGAGGAGGAGAGAGCACCAGTGGGAAGACAAAAGAGAATGGAGACGGAAGAGAGCAGACCGAACATCTACACAGCATGATCTTTACTTGCAGCAATTGCAATGACTGTCACTCATTGACACTTTGACTCACCAATTGCTCTTCAAGAATTGGACTGTACAGTTGTAACGGTGGTGGCCACCCTAGCATAGATAAGCTCTATTAAAGAAAATGTTCGGACACCAGTCAGGTTTAATCCTGACAAAATTTAGATTAACCCAGGATAGCAAAAAGAAGAAACCACCTGTTGCAATATTAAATCACAAAGACAGTCAAAAGAAACACTGTTCAAACGGAAGATTTATTCCACAATCCTAAGACTTATATCTCCCTTATGTTTGCAGAGGCTCCTATTGGTTGAGAACCCCTGTTCTAAAACATGTAGCTTGATGTTCTGGTGTATCAAACATACATATAAATATACATAAATATAATCTAAAATACCTAAAATTCATAAAAATATAATTTCTCCAGATACAGGCTGGGCCTATTCTAGGGCTGTGTGATTAATCGAAATCATCATAAAATCGCGATTTGAGTTTGCACGATTTCTAAATCACTTTATAGCACGGATTTCCGTGCCCTGACCTCCTGCAGTATGCTATCCGAACCAATCAGAATGCAGCACGCCTAAATGGAGCACGAGAACAGAACAGACTGTGGTTTAAGGTTCAAAAAACACATTATTTTCCACATACTGTACATTATTGTTTCTCCTCTATGCCCCGCCTTTCTGAAACGTGTCAATTTTTATAAAGCTCATCGGTCTGAAAAGCGAGGTGTGCTCTGATTGGCCAGCTATCCAGTGCGTTGTGATTGGCCGAAAACCTCAAGCTTGTGATGGAAATGTTACGCCCCTTACCATACTGTGATGCTCTGTCCGGCTGGAGCGATGAGACAAAACCAATAAAACCCATTACAAACGAGGCATTTGTTACATCCAGTGGAGACATAATTACGGATTATAATGACTTATACTGTCTTTTTACGCATTGCATCGCGCCACGTAAACATAAAACCATGTCTGCCTGAACGCAAGGATTGGAAAGGCAACAGCAGCAATGGCCCACCTGGCAAAGTGGGTCTGGGATAACTCCATGCTGACAATCCACACCAAAATTAAGGTGTATCAAGCCTGCGTACTGAATACGCTGCTTTATAGCAGCGAAGCATGGACTGTATATTCCCACCAAGAACGCAGACTCAATGCCTTCCATCTTCGCAGTCTAAGAAGGATTCTGGGCATTTCCTGGTAGGACCTCATCTCTAATAAATTACCTAGTATGTTTGCCCTGCTCACCCAGAGGCATCTGCGCTGGCTCTGTCATGTCAGCCACATGTATGCTGGCCGAATCCCCAGAGATCTGCTATACGGTGAACATGTCACTGGCTCCAGGCCGGCAGGAAGGCCTGTACTTCGCTACAAAGGTGTATGCAAACAAGACCTGAAAGCAAGTAGCATCAATACAGACAACCTAGAAAAAGTAGCTGTAGGTCGTAACAGATGGAGGCGTGCCATTCAATCAGGCATCGAAGTTAGCGAGAGGAGGAGAGAGCACCACAGTGGGAAGAGAAAAGAGAACGGAGACGGCAGAGAGCAGACCGAACATCTACACAGACCGGCATGATCTTTACTTGCAGCAATTGCAATAAAGCATGCTCATCAAGAATTGGACTGTACAGTCACAGCAGGCGCTGTAACTCAGCAAATGTATAGAGGCCCCCATGGTGCCGTTTCCATTGTGTTACGAGATGCAGACGATGACGATATATCTTTTTTGAAGCCAGTCACCATTCACCTTAATTTTATAGAAAACTGCTAGGACATTGAATTAATTAATAATTCATAATTGTATGTGTTTAATAGAAGAAAAAGTCACGCGGACCCTCGTGTCATTTTTGGAAATAACCTTTTCAATTTTGATTGAACTATTCCTTTATGTGACTACACACTTAACACTAGAAGCAATGAAGCAGCTGTTCTCTGTATTACAATCTGCCCATCAGTGCAGTGTGCAAACTCTGTCCCAGAATTCCTTACTCAACCAGGCACGAGGGAAACCCACATGCTGATAACATCAGCATGGCATGCTTATATTATAATATGCAACTAGAATGCATCTTCTAAATCATTTTGTTTCTTTTGTGTCCTGAACAGCACCAGTTATTGTAACAGCTCCAGGAGAGGTCTGGAACGTGACTGGCTCACAGGTCTTCCTAAGTTGTGAAGCCACCGGGATACCCACACCTGTGCTCACCTGGAGAAAGGTAAAGAACAGATTTCAGTTACTCTATCGATATTGCTTTTGCAAGTAGTTAACGTTTGAGCTGATACATTTTTCATGTATCAGATCCTAAAGCACAGACACAAAACCCATATGGAAAAGAGGGAAGGATGTGCTTGTGCGTACAGTACAGCTCCAGCTATGTCAAAGGATGTCCACTGCTATGAATAACAGCACAGAAACAATAGCACCACAAACAAGGACTTTCTAGAACTAAAGGAGATATGCTTTCTCCTTAAAGATAGAATCGAAGAATTCCATGGGACTGGGCACTGCTTTGTACTGGTTTTAGAGTAGGTCACTAATATGAAATGCCACAGCGTATGACCGGATAGACAAATGACTAATGGTGATTTCCCATGATCAAAAACAAAACCTCCTTATTAACCTCTCTCAGGAAATCTGAAACCCTGGGAAATATTAGTCTTTAAAACTATGTTTGTGCTCTAACTCATTTTTGTGTCTGTAAATTAGTTTAAGACTTTAAACATGAGGTAATATGGGTTGTATTTTCTTATGCAGTTTCTGCTAATCAGGTTAGTCATGCTTCATAAATGGTGGAAACTAGATTATGTCCTGGATGCAGAATTTCACCCTTGCTTCAGATTGAGGGGCCCTGGGATATTTTTATTACAGCGATGCAGACGCAGAGTCACTCAATAACTACTTAAAACGTCTCTTGAGATCAGAGAAGGAGATTCAAAAGTTTAAGCAATAAAAAGCAAAGTCTGGAAGAAAGAGTGAGGGGAGTATTTTGAAAAGTTAGAGAAATTTGCATAATCTTTAATTTCTTTCGCTTATAAGTTAATACTGCCATTACATTAAATAATAATAATAGCAACAGCGACAACAATGAAAATAAGAACAATTATAAATATAATTAATAAATAAATAAAAATATATATATATTGTTCATATAATTTATTATAATTGATTCAAATAAAAATGTTTCTCTCAAATTGATACTCAACTCTAGAAAAAAATGCAACACTCACTCTACAAACATAAATGTAACTTTTATTTAAAAACAATAAGGTTCTGCCAAATTCAAAGCCTTCATCAGACATTAAGTGTTTCTCAAATTGATATGCAGATAATATAATATTCAAGGAAAATGTGTATTTGCTTAGAAAAATGCAAAATATAAGCATTTCTATAGCCTTACTGTAACTTCAGTAATATGCTTATGTTTACCTCACCGTTCACCTCACACTATATGGAAAAATACATAGAAAAACAAAACCAGGACATTTTATGGACAGTTCTTTTAACCCTAAAACACAGAATAAATGCAATGCGTATCAGAATACAGGGAAATACCTGTGAAAAATCAACATGGACATATTAACCCCGTGTTTACAGACAATTTTTAGTTTAGCATTTAGCATTTCCATAAATGCTCATAAACTCAAAGGACTTCAGATGGCTGTTGTTTATCAAACTACACAATACAATGCAATACATTATTTACTAGTTTAAGATCTATTTTGTCTGGTTCCACATGTGGTTATAGTTTAGAGAAAAGCTCAAAAAATATCTTTGATAATCTGTGCGAATGAAACAGTTCTTTCAGTAGAGTCTGGTGAAACTTAATCACGCACAACCAAAGTCACCACAGAACAAACAAGCTTTAATGTGCTGCAAAATCATGTGCTAGGGATTTATATGTTGAAATTTGTTTTGAATGAACCCATGCAGTGTAAAAGTAAAAGATCTTTATGAGTATTGTGATTCTCATAGGTATCTAATAGCAAAGAAAAGACTCCTCCACTCCCTGGAGACAAAGACAACCTGGCCGTCCAGACCCGCGGAGGCCCGGAAAAGCATGAGGTTACTGGCTGGGTGCTAGTAAGTGTGTTTTAACTAAATATAAACTCTTTCGATTATGCATCTCTCCGCACATAACTACTACAAGTTTCTGCTGCAAGTGTGTGTTATTTATTGCGCAACAAAACCGTTACAACATTGTTTTGTTGACAGCGCAGCTCTGAAGGCGCTCTAGGCTTATCTCAGGTTACATTAGTTTGGAATTCTCTGCACCTATCAAGACATTGAGAACAGATTGAGTGAAAACTAAGGTTGATGGCCATCTGTTGTAGATATCTCCACTTACCAAGGATGAGGACTGCTCCTACGAGTGTCACGCTAGCAACATCCAGGGCGAAGCATCGGCTGTGGGCTCCATTCACGTGGTGGATTCCATCAATGACATTCCTTCCAAGAAGGGTGAGTGAGAGCAGTTGAACCGTGGTTGACTGATGTACAATAAATCAGTCCATTTGCACCTACTTCATGCTTCAGGATACATAAAAGACCTGCATTAGTAGTAGAAACTTAATGTGTGCATCACATGGCTGTATAGAACGTGTCCCATCATGCCAAGCTGTTTTCTTGGCCATCATCACCTGCCAGTTCCCTGTGAGCAAGATTTTTGCAGTGACAAGAGTTTCTACTGTTGCATGTTCAGCCCATAAAACAACTTTATGAGGAACATACCCTGGTTTCAGTCCATCATCAAAATTTTGCTTCACTAAGGCATGCTCGAAAATTCCAGCTTAGATGAGATTGAATGATTTCTGAAAAAGCTTGCTAGCTAATTGTCATTTACTCACCATTGTGTTGTTCCTAACCCATATGACTTTCTTTTTTTCTGTGTAGAGCAGAATGTCCAAGCTGCTGTTTTCCATACATTGGAATCATTCTGTGATGACAGTGCTTCCAAAATTACAAAAAGCATCAAAAAAGTACCATATGACTGAAGTCATACAATCAGCATGGATTTGATTGCTGCACAAATGTCACATCTGCCTTTTAATCTGAATGGAGAAGCAAATAACATTTAAAGCTTTAAAGTGTAAAATGATTTAAGTCCAGTGTTACTGTTAACTAAAACTAAAATGAAATTTAAAATATAATAAAAATACAATTATAATAAATAAAATATATGATATATATGATAAAAAATAAAATATAAGGGAACTTATATTCCTTGGGAACTAACTGAAATAAAACAAGGTGAAGATGTAATAAGATGCAAAAACTAGTACTGAAAAAGATTTTAAAAATGTCAGTTCTTTTAGGGACAGGAAAGGCTAAGTAGAAGCAATTTTTTAAAAATAAAAAACAATTTCTTTGGGAACTAACTGAAGTAAAATAAGTTTAAGTAAAGCAATGACAAACTAAAAGAAAACGCAAGAAAAAAAGAAAATGTCAGTTCTTTTAGGAACTGAAAAAATCTAAACAGAAATATTAAATAATAATAATAAAAATGATAAAAGCACATAAAAACGACTAAAACTAATATGAAAACTGAAAATATTTTAAAAATCATAGCTAATTCAAAATATGAATAAATACTTTAATATATAAATAATACAAAATTGACACTGTTTAAAGGGATCGTTTACCCAAAAATAACAATTCTGTCATCATTCACTCAGGCTTAAGTTGTTCCAAACCTGTATCTTTCAACAGAAATCTATCTTCCATCAAACAGTTGACGGTAGCCATTGACTTCCATGAAAAAATAAATAAATAAAAATGCTATGGAAGTGAATGGCTACCATCAACTGTTTGCTTACCAACATTATTCAAAATATCTTCTTTTGCACTCAACAACTTGAGGGTGAGTAAATGATGACAGAATATTAATTATTGGGTGAACTATCCCTTTAAATCTCCATTTGTTCCTCACATATGATTTGGAATATAGCACACAAGTTATATGAACTACTTTTATGATGATTTTGGAGCAGAATTTTAGTTTTTAGGTGTTATTTATCTAATGCCAAATACCTACCTTTGTTTGGCTGTATAACACAATATTCCTTTTTGCCTCTTGTCTGTTTGTATGCAGGGAAGGATGCTGAGCTGTAAGAGGACGTGGCCTCTGACTGAGATGTTGAAACACTACACCTGTGCACTGAAGACAAGCATTTAGCACAATCACTGCTCTCTCACACCACCTGAACCACGAACAGCGGCTCCCACATGGGCACTTTATTCTGTAGAAGTTGCTCTATGGAGAAAACTTGCTTTATGTGAAAAAAGAGACTTCTTTAATATAGCTTATATCAAAATACTTCTATATACATACAAGGTGGAGATCAAACATAAATGTTTAAGAATTCAATGAAAACCCCATATTAACAGGGCATGACTCCGTCTAAATTTTGAGGGGAACCTGTACCCTCTAATTTTATGATTAAAGCACTAAATGTTTCTTTTCCCCTCATTTTTTCCAATTGATGAAAATCCATCGTAGACTCGCTGCAATTAACGGAAATCCGTCGTAGCGAAGGAGAACTTTAATCCCTGTGTTCAGAGACACTCACAAAAATCCAAATATACACTTTATCTCACTCTACAATGTGTCTGCCCACATAACTTCGATACTGTAAAGCGCCAACAGGGATGACCTTCAGATTGATTTTTTTAAAGAGATACACGCACTTGTACACAAGAACACAAACATTCAGGCGTGCACACTTCATATTCACACTCACATGCATATGAAGGCACTCAAATATCTCGTCTCCACTCATCATATGCATGTTTCGCTTCACTTCATTTTTCAAGATGTTTTTGATGATACAAATTGTACTCATCCCTTTTGTTGTTTTTTTTCTTATGGTGGATGTTTATGGTGCTGAAAAACAGATATTTTGAGCGTCAACTATTTGTGCACAATTTGTGTTTTTAGACTTTTAGCTGTTCCTCCCAGGTTCAGTCAAAACAAAAAGCTTTAAGACTACTTCATCTAAATCAGGGTTTCTCAAATGTTTTACTATAATGGGCCAAAAATCATACTTAATTGAGAACCATGGGCCGTAAGTAAATGTTGCATTATATCCAACTAGGTTTTATTACAATTTTAAAGGGGGGAAAAAAAATCTGATTTTTTTAAAAAATAATAAAAAAATTACTAATTAAGATATACATCAATGGTATGTTTTTTATTTTTTACCTATTCGAGAGCAACTTTGGCCTGCAGGCCCTGGTTTGAACATCTCTGAGCTAAATAAAGAGAATATTTTCATGGGAAAGCCAACAAAAAAATTATTTTCTTTTAGTTAATGCCATGACAATTTCGCTAAACAAGTCACAAATACTGTAGTTCAGAGGACGTTAAGAATTAATAGTTTACAGTGGTTCCTAAATTACAGTAGAATTAAGTGTTGTCCTATAAAAGTCTGAGCATCTAATGCATCTGTTTATATGTTTTGATATTTGTATAACACTAATGAATAAAGATGTACTTGAAGAGGCATACAGTGTGTTGTCTGTGTGGAAAAACTAAGCAATCATGTCTTCATGATCACAACTTTTTATTTTTATTTTTTTAAAAGCTTTATTTTATTCTAAGTTGAACAGCCAAAACATCTGTTTCAGAACAATAACATGATAAACAACAACAACAAAAAATGTAGAAGTTCACAAGCCCAGCAGTTTCCACAGGAAGTGCTGTTGGGATCCATTCAAAATAATTTTCCCTATGATTTTTTCCATTATTCTGTATATCCTGTTTTCCGTCATTCATCTGTGTTTTGTTTAGCTGGTCATCATCCGTGGGGCAATGCTCATAGACATCAGCTCCTGGAATAACAGCTTACAGGCGTACGGCATCCTCACCAGAGAGATCTGAAAGAGCAAAGCAGAGGATGGAAAGAGTCACGAAAGAGCCTGTGTTAACATCTTAAATAATCCAAAACAAGTTCTATAATGTGCTCAGGTAATAGCTCATTGCTTGCTCCTTATCCTGTATTGCATCCATGCACTGGATGAATTGATCATAATAAGATCAATAGCATACAGCGTGAAGTTTCATGTCCACCTGACTCAGTCAGACAGGATATCAGTGCTTGCTCACCTGTGTCTTGTTGCGGCAGCCCCTGCACTCATAAGTGTGCGTGCGGGTGTTTGCTATGGCCATGAGGCCGCATAGATTGCAGACGTGGACCTGGTATGGGTCAGAGGCCTCGAAAAGTCTCTCTTTTAGGAACGGAGCGGCACCGTGAGCGATCTGACAGTCACGTTCCATCTCTCCAAAACGCAGCCCACCATCACTGAAGAAGAAAAAAAAAAAAACATAAGATCTGATAGGTGATTTTATAAATTATGCATGGAAAAATTGCAAGTATGATCATGATGTCTCACCGTGATCTACCCTCCATGGGCTGTCTGTTGAGGATCTGGACTGGACCACGGGCTCTGGAGTGGATCTTATCATCCACCATGTGCTTCAGACGCTGGTAGTATGTGGGTCCGATGAAGATCTGAGAGGTGAGCTTGCTTGCTTCATATAGTGAAGCCATTATACAGAACCTGCAAAAAACACTATCATTAGAAACATGTTTCAACATATTTAATGCATTCTTAAAGGGACAGTCCACTCAAAAATTTAAATGGTTATTTACTCATCTTCACAGCGTTCCAAACCTGTATGACCTTCTTCTGCGGAACACAAAAGAAAATATTTAGAATATTTTTGATTACCAAACTGTTTCAGCTCCCATTGACATCCACTGAATTTTTGTCCAACAGAAGTCAATGGGAACCAAAGCTGTTTGGTTATCAACATTCTTCAAAATATCTTCTTTTATGTTCCTCGGAAGAAAGACCTAATAAGTAATAGGTCAACTAATTTGGAACAACTTCAGGATGCATAAATTAGAACAATTTTCATTTTTGGGTGGACTATCCCTTTAATAGTGCTGCCACACTGGCAGGTAGAAGCTCTTCACCTCATTGCCTCTCAGATGGTAACCGTATTCTGACAGCAGGTTGGAGACCTTTTGTACATTCACAGCATCGTTGAATGGCGTGGCATCACCGATCTCCCCTTTGTTAGCAGACACCTGAACGGAAGTACCAAACATGTCAACATGACTTCGCTGGAGAATCTTTGTGGTGCACGTGTGCAAACACATGTTCCCAGAATAAACATCTGTCGCTAATGTAGACAACGAGTTGAAAGTCAAGCCCGATATGCAGGATTAGGAGAAGAGAACCAAAGTACCTTCCCCTGCAGGCACTCGATCAAATGGCCGACTGTCATTCTGGAGGGGATGGCGTGAGGGTTGATGATGATATCTGGAGTGATTCCTTCACATGTGAACGGCATGTCCTAATGAAAGAAATTCACAGCGCAGGTCAGACGCGCACCTCAGCTGCATTTGGGTTTTCGGGTGACTGTTTACAAGGCCTTCAGCTGTGAGTCTCTCTGCTATCAGGAACTGTTTAAGAGCCACATCCTGTGAACAGACCTTCAACTACAGGCTAGTCTAAACAAAGCTGGCATACACATTTAGTCACACTGACATAAAAAATGAGCACTACAACATTACATCCTCCATTATACACTTCCGTTCAGAAGTTCAGTAAAGGTTTTTTTTTTTTTTTCTGTTAAAATAATACTTCTATTCAACAAAGACTCATTACATTGATTAAAAGGTGACAGTTTATTTAAAAATAAATGCTGTTCTTCTGAACTTTATTCATCAAAGAAGCCTGCAACAAAAATTTGGTTTTCACAAAAATATTAATTAGCACAAGCGTGTTCAACGCTGATAAGAAATGTTTTTTTAAGCAGCAAATCAGCATATTAGAATGATTTCTGAAGGATCATGTGACACTGATGAAAATTCAGCTTTGTCATCACAGAAATAATTTACAAAAATAATTTACAAAAACAGAAAACAGCTATTTTAAACTAATATATTATTTCACAATTCTTGTTTAACTATTTTTCCCCAAATAAATGCAGCCTTGGTGAGCATAAGAGACTTCTTTCAAAAACATAAAATAATCGTATCGGCCTTTAAACTTCTCTATGATAGTGCACATTTACCTCTTGTCTGTACTGGATACCGCAGGTACCCTTCTGACCGTGACGACTGGCAAACTTGTCTCCAATTTGTGGTATACGAACTGAACGGACCTGCACAAAGTTTGTAAAATGCTAAATTTACATTCATGCATTTGGCACAAACGGTGTTTAAAGAATGGCAAAATAAATCTCAATGCACACCCTAATTTTGCAGAACTTGTAGCCCTCTTGGTTTAGCGTGACCATGACTTGGTCAACAATTCCGGTTTCGCTGGTGCGCAGGAATGTGCTGCAGTCTCTCTTAGTGTAGCGACGGTTGGTGCTTTCCAGTTCATCGTCATTCTCTGGAAGCGTTACGGTTTTGCCAATGATAACATCCTCGCCAGACACACGTACACCAGGAGCAATCAAACCATCATCATCCAACTTGTCATAGATCGCATGTCGCATACCTTTAGAGAAAAAGAAAAAGAAATGATAATGCACCTTATGCAGAATGCCTCACCATGTTCTAGCTAAACGTGATGTGATAAAACATCAAGCAATGCACCCCATCTCAGGGTTTATCTTAAGGTTTACAGCGAATGTCAACAAGAATATTCAAACTAAAAACTCACTGGTCCACACATGTAGACAAATATTTAACAAATATTTTCTGACTTGATTTTTTTGCTTCATGCAGTAGTCAGAACAGAATAATTATATGATGCTGCAAACATGCTGCTTGAGGCTAGTAAGGATGAAAAGAAGAGTAAAAACACTAGAATTGCACCTTGACAGGTCTCTCGGGTGGGTTTCTCAAAGATCTCTTCCTGGTCAAAGCCTTTCTTGGATTCCTGTTCCTTGTATGAGCGGTAGAACACAGACCTGAGATGACACACATTTTAATCACAACAGGAACTTTGTGAAAAAGGAGAATTTTAAGTTATGTTTCACATTACAATTTCCCCAGCTAAAAAAACCTAGAATCCAATACCTGAAGAATCCACGATCCACAGCCGAACGGTTCATGATGACAGAATCTTCCTGGTTGTATCCAGTATATGATGCAATAGCCACAATAGAATTGATACCTTTTAAGAAAAATATATATTTTTGGAATTACGAATTTTTCCTCATTTTGTTTTGAATGATGTCTGAATCATTTACAGTTTGGTGAGATTTTTTTTTTTTTTATGTGCCCAAGGCTGTATTTATTTGATCAAAAATATAGTAAACAGTAGTATTATGAAATATTACAATACAATTTAAAATAAGTGTTTTAAATTGTATTACATTTTAAAGCAATTTATGGTAGAATGGCAAAACTGAATTTTCAGCAGCCATTACTCTTCAGTGTCACATGAACCTTGAGAAATCATTTTAATATGATGCAATGATCAAGAAACATTTCTTATTATCATCAGTGTTGAAAACAGTTGTGCTTAACATTGTGGAAACTGTGACACTTTTTCAAGATTCTTTGATGAACAGAACAGCATTTATTTAAAATACATTTTGTAAAATTATAAATGTCTTTACTAGCACTATTGATCAATTTAATGAATCCTTGCTGAAGTAAAGTATTAACTTCATTTAAAAAAAATCTCACTGAGCCCAAACCTTTGAACGGCAGAGTATAAAGTTGCAGTACTACTGTTCAACATAAGAAATAGATTACGTGCCGGCAGCTCTCTAAAGCGCAGGTACTCCATGGAACGAGTTGTGACTAGGGGTTTCTGGGGGTAGTAGAGCACATGTGCCAGGGTATCCATACGCACATGGAAGTTGGTGATGTAAACTCCCATGGCTTGTTTACCCATAGCAGACTGGTACGCGTTTCTGGGAGACTGTAGACAGGAGACTGTATCATTTAGATGCTATATTATGCAAGTTCTTCAGCTACAAATGGTTATACTAGAGAATATTCCAATTAGATATCATATTTGGGTTTGCAGATGTTAAAATCCTCTAAAATGTTAAAGGGGTCATGAAATGATCAATCAAAAAACACTTGATCTTTTGCATCGCCTTCCTTCTGATCCTAACACTAGTAAAGAGTGGATTAACTTTATTCCAGATCGCATCAGTTCACTTAATTTCACCACAGATCCATATACAAACAAAGCACAATTCGACGCAGGATTTTCAGAAAGATTGAAACTAAAAGACGATGCTGTGCGACTATATTGGATCCGACAGTAATGTTGCTCCACACAAGTGTGAGTAACTGTTTTTATTACGTGGTCACTATTGCTTTGTCTGTTAGTACAGATCGTTGATATGCACCGAGTATTTATGCGTTTTTAACTAAAATAACAGCAGCATCCGTCTAGAAGTACGTAGGGTGTCAAACATACACAACTGTTAGCCAATCATAGCAGTGGGCATTTACGTCCTTGAGTCTACAATCCGCCACGCCTATTCAAACAGAGCGTTTAGATGAGGGGGGTCAAAACAGGACAGAAAATAGCCTATTACTTCAAAATTCTGACGTTTTTTTGATGTAAAAATCTTGATAACATTATATGTGGAGCTTAGAAAACAGTACTAAAAAAAAAGTTCATGACCCCTTTAATAAATCCACAATATCATACAGGTATCATAGAGGTAATATGTGGGGCGGTACCTGGTTGTGATCAGGGAAGGGAATAATAGATGCACAGACACCCAAAATCATGGACGGGTGAATCTCACAATGTGTATAGGTGGAGCAATAAGCCACGCCCTTCTCCTGAAGGTCATCAGGGGTCATGGCCAACATCACAGTCTCCTCCTCTAGTGTGTCAATATATTCAACCACACCACTGGCTACCAGGTCCTGCCAACTACACAACAGACAGATACTCTATTATTGAGGAACAGTCGGATTCTGAAACCAGGTATTCTTCCCAAATGTATGTACCTGTAATTGTTGTACTCTCTCTCTTTGAGCTGGTCAATATGTCGTCTCTTCAGAAGAAGTTTCTGTTTTTCTACAATAAGCAGTGGACGGCAGATCCTGCCAGCATCTGTGTAGATCCTGATCTCCCTCTCACGAATATCTCGGATCATTGACACCTGGACCACGATGAAAACAAGATCACAGTTAGGTGCTGTATACTGAATAAAACGTTAAACTGGAGTGGTGCTCAAGTGTTGTCACACCTCAGACACGATGATGTCCATCTGTCTCCTCAGTTTCCGCAGTGTGTTCATCAGCTGCTCGGGGTCTTTATGAATACCCACCCAGCAACCATTCACAAAAATCTTAGTTGCACTGAAGGAAGAAACAATTATATTGTATGATTCAGTAAAAAATCTTTTTTGACTATTGACTATGAATTTATAAACAAAGAAAGCCAATAAAAAAAAAAAACTATGAATAGAACTGTGAAATCAAAAAGCTTGTGAAGCTTGTTGATTTCAGCGGAATGCTGCTGCCCCCATAGAACAGGATGACACTCACTCTGCAATGGCAGCGGGTGAGATTTCCTCCAGGTTCTCCATGCTCCACTCTTCCAAGAACTCCAGGATGGGGGATGGCTGAGATCCCACAGAAATGTAGGCCATGAGCGCTAGATTCTTCACCAAACCTACAGCATGGCCCTGCAACAAAATAATTCCCCTACATTGAAAACTTGAGTTGGGGTTGAAGGTCACATGCATACTAGTTTTAAAGGGTACTACCTCTGGGGTCTCAGCAGGGCACACCATACCCCACAATGTGTTATGAAGCTGCCTGGGTTTGGCCAGCTTGCCATCTCGTCCTATAGGCGAGTTTACACGGCGCAGGTGGGAAAGAGTGGAAGCGAAGGTCAACCTGTTCAACACCTTTGTATATAAAAAAGACAATGAAGATACGTGAGTGAACAGTTAGCAAAAATGGTAGAGCAATGGAAGAAACGTTTGTAAATGGAAAATAAAGCATATTTGAGCTCACCTGAGATACTCCAGCTCTGGCCTGATGGGCTTTCTTCACATCCCCCCAGTTACCCGTGGCCAGAGAGTACTTAAGTCCATCAGAAATGATGCGAGTCTTAATGGCCAGCTCGAGATTAAAGTCCTTCCCCCGGTCAATAATCTTCTGTGCATAAATTCTGATCTCCTTTAGTAGGTTCTTGAACATTCTGGGAAAAACAGATAAACAAAGATTTCAACTCTGGAGGTAATTTTCATCTGGAAACTTCCACAAGCATTATTTAATGTACAGTGGGTACGGAAAGTATTCAGACCCCCTTAAATTTTTCACTCTTTGTTATATTGCAGCCATTTGCTAAAATCATTTAAGTTAATTTTTTTCCTCAATGTACACACAGCACCCCATATTGACAGAAAAACACAGAATTGTTGACATTTTTGCAGAGTTATTAAAAAAGAAAAACTGAAATATCAGATGGTCCTAAGTATTCAGACCCTTTGCTCAGTATTTAGTAGAAGCACCCTTTTGATCTAATACAGCCATGAGTCTTTTTGGGAAAGATGCAACAAGTTTTTCACACCTGGATTTGGGGATCCTCTGCCATTCCTCCTTGCAGATCCTCTGAAAAGGAAAGCAAGCAGGGGTCCAGCGAGATCAAGTCTCTTGTTGCCATAGTGATCTCTGTCATCCAGCTCTCGTCTGCCCAGAGCGGCCAACAGCAGTCTGTGAACCATATAACTAAAAAGAGAAAGCAATCAGATTGTATTTATATTACACAAATATAAAAATCTTTAAGTCATTTTTTTTTTTATAATAAACAAATGTGTTTATATATACACACTACTGTTCAAAGGTATGAGGTCAATAATTTTTTTTAATAAATGTAAACTTCTATTTAGCAAGACAGACTAAACTGATCAAAGTGACAGTTAAGACTTTTACATGATCTGAAAAATATTCTATATTCTATTTAAAATAATGAAATTTAAACTTCCAGTCAAAGAATCCTGAAAATTTTTTTATCCTTGCTTCCACAAATTATATTAGATATTAGAATGAACATGCAGGATCATGTGACAAAGACTAGAGTAATGGCTGCTGAAAATTCAGCTTTGCCATCACAGGAATAAATTACTTTTTAAAATATTAAAACAAATTGTAATAATACTTCAAAATAAAAAATGTTATTGTATTTTTGATCAAAATCTTACAGACCAAAAACTTTTTTATGGTAGTGTAAGCTACAGCCAACGCGATAAAATCATAATGCTATTTTACCCTAGAAAATATGCTTTCTTGGTTTCGCAGAAATCTGATACACCAACATGTGGCAGCACCTCCTTCTGCAAAACCTCTTTAGCATATTTGATTCTTCTTTCTTTAGTGACACCAGGTTTGGCCCCTCTGGAGCCAATGAAGTTCAGAGCCACATTCTCTTCCTGAATCACAAAGGCCTCGTCCAAAGATGGCTTCACCTGGGCGGGCGGGGGGGGATACGAGTATGTCGTTATTAGTCTTGAGCTGAATCACTAATTTATTGGTACTTCTCAAATAAATCTCTACTAATCAAAGGATTGCTTAATTTTTCACAAAAGGGGACATACCATTTCCATCATCTCAGGATCGTCAAAGTCATAGATGATGTGTTCCAGGATGTCTCTATCTGACACAAATCCCAAAGCACGGAATACAATGATGATGGGTACTTCCTGCCGGATATACGACAGAGTGGAAACAATCCTCTGGCCGATGGCACTTTTCTTTACTCCCTGGACACAGAAGAAATATTTGCGTAGGAAGTGCACAAAGGGTTAATGAATCCAAAAACCATACAACTTTGCTCAATCTGCAAGCAGAATACTTGATACTGACCTGCCCTCCACGGGCCATCATGCTGACCCAGATGGTACTGGTGGGTCTGGAGGAGTTCTCCAGACACGACCTGCACTCTCCTGTGTAAGCATACTTGGAGTCTTTCTTGGCAAACACATATACTGTGTTAGTGGCCATCTTCTCTTGAGCAATCAGGACCTGGAGAAATGACAGAACACATTTAACCTAAATCAGACTTTTGAAACAAATGATGCAAAACGACAACAAATGATATGATTTCACTAACAAAATAATTCTGGTTATGTCTGTAATTCTGTGTTTTGAAACAAAACTGACCTTCTCTGAACCATTGATGATGAAGTAGCCTCCAGGGTCCAGTGGGCACTCGTTCAACTCACAAAGATCACGATCCGTCAGGCCGCTCAGGAGACAGTACGTGGAACGGAGCATGATGGGAATTTTGCCAATGAAGGTTTTCTGATGCTGTGTCTGCTGTTGCTCTTCCCCATCCTTTATGATGGTCTTTGTGATGTCCACATACAGAGGGGCAGAATACCTGCAAGTCACAACGTGCATTCAGATACAACATGTAATAAAAGCTCAGCCTGCCTCTGTCAAATTTGCCAAACTGAAGTTACATGGTGTTGTGTGAACTTTAAAAGTCCTTTAAAGTTCACACAACACCATGTAACTTCATTATGCTTTAATACCTCTTTAACCTTTGAAAGACTAAGCACATTTTTAACATCTCTAAATTATCAACATGATCAAAACTTTGCTCTAAAGTCTGTCGTCTGTTTGACAGTGTATACTTTTTTAGCAAGTAAAAGGCCTTTTAGTATAATTCCAAAAACTGAAATCTACTGCTGAATACTGATTTTAATAATAAACGTAAGAATAACTTTTATTAGTAATATTTTACGATGAATACATTCTAGACTAAATTAATTTAGGATTACTTTATTATACATACATCCTTTTTAGAAAAATTATGTTAAAATGGGATTATCAAAAATCAAACATGACACATCAGGCTTTTAAGTAATGTTTATTTGTACAACTTTACATAATATGTTTTATCCCCCAAAATAAAAACCACAGAGCTTTGATCATAAAACTAAGCACTTAAATTAGTGCTGTAAAAATTAACACATTTTGTGATTAACGCATGTGATCATTTTTTTCAGTTTGACGCGTTAAAAATACATAATGCAATTAACGCAGGGGCGGAGCTAGGGTTGGCCACCCCACTCACAATTGCTGCTTCTGCCTCTTTTTTCTTGACAAGAATTGCATTTATTTAGACGCAGAAATTTTCAGACACGCACTCCAACTTCACCTCAGCACCAGGTGCTAGTCAAACAAGCACAGAAAATGTACAGGTGACGAGGGAGCTTCAGTAGAACAACAGTGAACTTCGGTCAGATGCGATGTTGTCAGGCCATATGTCAGTAAAAATGAATTTTCCTGTCCTGTCAGCCGTTTTACTGTGCTTGTAGCACGTGCAAATGTGGCGATGTGCACTGTAGCCTATATCATTTCATATTAAAGCACAAAAGAAACGAGCATGCAATGTCGTAGTTATGTCTTCAGTTAAGTCATTGTTAACAAAAAAAAAGCTCCCTTAAAACTGTGCATGCATGTAAGCATTTGTTATATACACGAGTCAGATTTAAGAACATGTCTCTGAAATGCAGTGGTTTTCAAAACTGTCCAGGAGCAGCACAGCACTGTCTCTCATCTAACACACCCAGTTCAACTCTTCAGCTCATTAGTAGAGACTTTAAGACCTGAAGTGTATTCAGAAACGGTAGAGTTGTGAGAAAATACGATGTGTATCAGAGCCGCGTCATGTTCAGCAGCGGCAGCTCTTAAAGCAGCCAAAATAACCCAGCTGCTGTGATGGCTGTTAATCAAAGAACAAAAGAACAAAAAAAAAAAGGAAATCAATAACTTTTGTAGCTTTAAGGATTCATCTATATTTAATTTAGAATTTAGTGATAACTTTATTCAATTTCTGTATATTTCCTACTTGCTGAAGGACATTTATTATAATGGGTTTATATGAAGATTGTTTTAAGTTTACTTAAATTAGAAGTAATTTTTTAAAGGCTAATAAATGTTACAATTGATAGCTCTCAATTATACTGTAATGCTGAATGACTAGTCAATGGTTAAATATTAGGGGGGGGGGGACTATTTCTCCTATATAATACTCTATGAGCCATAAATATGATGGGCTGAAATATGATACTAAAAAAAAAGCTTTTTTTTTTGTCTAAAGGTTCAATAAACTGCTCCATTTTTAAAAATTCATATTTTTTATTATTTCACGTGACCGGGTTAAACTCCCCTCGAACACTGATGGGCATCACTCACGTGAGATTTCGGAGTCTGGCTTGGCATCATAGGCGAGGGAGCGCCATCTCTTTCCCAGTGAGTAGGTTTGGACAGGTAGATTTGCTCAAACTTCAGGAGGTACCGAGGCTGCAGAAAAATAAAATAAAATGACAAAGTCAATCTATTTTTGAAAGGACCATAACCACATATGATAGAAGGGCACTGAATCCAGCCACTGACCGGTTCCTCCACCTCTCCAGATGTGTGCTGGGCCTCAGCCTGCAGGTCAATGGGTGGAGCATCCTCCACAATCCTCTGCACAGACATCTGGATGAACTCATCGAATGAGTCCAGCTGCTGTCGCACCAAACCCTTTTCGTCAAAGTATGAGCTGGAAAGAGAAGCATGACAAGAAACAAGCAAAGCAGTGTCAAAAAAGTTTAAGATTCCTCTTAAAGATTATATATATATATATACACATATATAATTAACAACTGTAATTAAAGTTACACAAATTCCTGCACAAATGCAATGACAATTATTATTATTTTTTTTTACACAATTACCTGATAACAATCCAACAGGCCTCCTGCCACAAATCAGGGGTGATTTCATCATCATCTTCATCATACTGGATATCTACAATAATTACAGAACTTAAAGTCATTTAATAACACAAATAGTTGATCTAATGCAAAGAGTGTAACACAGTAGCTGACAAATCATGCTTACAAATTCAGTGCCTCATTCTTTCTCTCAATCAGTCTAAAATGGAAACCACACATTAAATGCTTGTACTAGATATACAACCTAGACTTATAATATTAAAAGTTAGTTAGTTTTGCTTAACTTGTCCATTTTACGACAAAGCTAGCTTTAGCCAGTTACGTTGTGTTAACGCTTGAAACTAAATCAACTACACATTTCACTGTAATAAAACAATAAAGAAACACAAATGAAGCTTATATTTCCCCACACATACCTTCGTCTTGATCATACATGATATTTGCTGGTGAATAACTTCTTCTTCTTCTTAATGTTTAACGGCGGTTGGCATCCAGCGTAATTGGTGCATTACCGCCACCATCTGCTCCGGAGTGTGGATCAGACAACAGGTTCACAGACTAATACACCCAAATTCCCTCCTGCTCCCCCAAGCATACAAACCCACACACTTCATCCTCATTCTACTATATAATAATAATAATGATTTTAACCTTCCTCAATACTCCTATAACTCTTCGTACTCTATTAAAAACCCCTGTGTCCCTTAAGAAATCCATAAGAATTCTAGTCTGTGCCCTGTGTTGTGTGCTCAACAGCTCTTTTAATGTCATGTCCTGAACCTCTATCTCTCTCAACTTATTCCTCATCAACTCTCTCTGAACCTCATACCTGCTGCACCTCAAGACCACATGCTCCACTGACTCTTCTTCCTGGCAAACCTCACACAATCCAGTATCATGTTTCCCTATTAACTTGAGTGTTTTATTTAATAAACAATGTCTGGTGAATAACTTTATTTCTGACTCAATTAAAAAGCGGTTACCGCGCACCCCTCTTCGGCGCTTTCCGTCTGAGCGCACATAACAACACAGACGACTACGGAACTGGACGTCACTTCCGACGCAAATTATATTATTATATTTATGCACATGTATTTGCGCATTTATGATTGAGTAAATCATAGTTTAGATGTTAAATAACATGTGTTAAGTAAAAACTGAAATGTTTTTTAATTATTATTCTTTGTCCAAAATAATGTTTCCGGTGACGTACATTATACCAGCCAAATGGCGAGTGGCTCTTTTTATTCACTCACGTGGCTTCGATGTTTTTCAAGGTTGTATAAGCTGTAGAGATGTTACTGTTCTTTTAACACATTTTGCCATTTGCTATAATAATGTACAAGTTTTTAGGAGCGTCGGTATTGCAATTCTACACTCGTACGTGCTTAAAACATGTTTCAAGACCGCAGCTGTCAAGGGAACATGAAGGGGTGTCGCTGCTTCGACGGTCATTTGTTTCCAGCTTAATATCAAAGGACTGGGCAACCCATGTGGGCAGAAAACAGAGGTGCAGATCATCCAGACGTCTGAGATGTTACAGCACTCGAAAAGGTGTTAGAGAGCCAGCATCAAACCAACCTCGGGAATTATACACTTTAGTGGAGCCACAGAAACAAGAACAATTTGTGTTCCCCGACTTTGATGAACCAGTGGACTATAAAGATGATGAAATGCCAGATCATCTTCTTTTGCATGATCTTACAAGTAATGCAGACGCAAAGCCGGTGCATGAAAAGCATGGCAATCACATGCACCTTAGAGGACTGGAAATGCAAATGAAACATTTAAAGGGCTCTGCAAAGTCTGAGGTGGAGGAAAACTCATTGATTGAGTTCCATGATGAAGGATTCCCACTGGACAGATGCACCAAATCAAAGAAGGTTAAAAAGCAACAAAAGATCTATGGCACTCCTGATGTGGACGTGGCAGTCAGTGATACCTGTTGCTCCGGCTGCGGGGCCCTCATGCATTGTGCGGACCCTGAAATCCCAGGTTACCTGCCAAGTGAGAAATTCAGAGTGTTAGTTGAAGAGGACCAACTGAAGAAGGCCATATGTCAGAGATGCTTTTTAATCAATCACCACCAGAAAGCTTTGAACGTCACCATGTCTAAAGAGGAGTACAGAGCGATTGTCAAGATAATTAAATCAGAGAAGGCTTTAGTGCTGCTGATAGTGGATCTTCTGGATCTCCCTGACTCCATCATCCCAGACCTTCCAGAGCTTGTTGGGAAGAATAAGCACATTGTGATTTTAGGAAATAAAATAGACTTGCTGCCCGGAGATGCTGAGAATTACCTGCAGCGTATCAAACGTCAGCTGAAGGCATACTGTGCCAGCATGGGCATTTCTACCAGTGATAACAAAGACATCCACCTCATCAGTGCCAAAACAGGATATGGTATAGAAAACCTTATAACGAGACTGCAGTCGACCTGGAAGTACAAGGGAGATGTGTATTTGGTCGGGATGGCCAATGCTGGCAAATCCACGCTGTTTAATACTCTACTGGAATCTGATTATTGCAAATCCAGAGCCTCAGATGTAATCCACAAAGCTACTATATCTCCATGGCCTGGTGAGATATTGCATTCAAGATAATTGGTCAGGAATTAAGCTAAATGTTGGCCATAATCAGTAAATATGATAAATAAATTATTATTAATTATGTAGATTGATAACATTTTTACAATCCTGTTTCACAAATACACTAAGTTTCACTAAAACACTCAAAAGTCTGGAATAATAAAGGTTTTTAATTCCCTTCTGAAATCATTCTAATGTGCTGATTTGATGCTCAACAAATATCTCTTATTAACATTATCAAAGTTAAAAACCGTTTTTGAGGATTAATATTATTGTAGAAACCATGATACACTACCATTCAAAAGTTTTGGGTAGATGGGTTTAAAAAATAAAAAGCAATACTTTTATTCAGCAAGGATGCATTATATTGATCAAAAATGAATCAATATAAAAACATTTATAATGTTACAATTTTTTTTTTTTAATAAATGCTGTTCTTTTAAAAAGTCTATTCATCAAGAATCCTGCAAAAAGTGTCACATTTTGCAAAACATTAAGCTGCAAAACTGCATTCAACATTGATGATAAAATATGTTTCTTGAGCAGCAAATCAACAAATTAGAATGATTTCTGAAGGATCATGTGACACTGAAAATTCAGCTTTTCATCACAGAAATTAATTATATTTTGCAATATATTCAAATGCAAATGTATTCTTTTAAATTGTAATATTATTACTGTATTTTTTTTAGCAAATAAACACATTCTTGGTGAGCTTAATAGTCTTCTTTCAAAAACATGAATAAAATTAATTATTCCAAACTTTTGACTAGTAGTGTGTGTGTAAGAGAGGAATGTTTCAAGTACTAAAACGAGAACAAAGAGCTTTTTATTTAGCCTGCTTGACCCTTTTAGTCATTTAGGAATGTGTTGTGCATTCCTGAACGATTAAGCTGTTTAGCTATGATATTGATGTCCAGGGTAACTGTTAAAAACACATGTATCTGTCCACTGTAAATCTAGGAACAACATTAAATCTGCTGAAGTTTCCCATCATCAACCCCACCCCCCACCGGATGTTCAGGCGGGCGGAGAGACTGAAACAGGCATCTCATTTGACAGAGGACGACATGAATCCTGAAGAGATGAAGAGAATCATACAGTTCAGCAAGCAGGGATACTTGGTTGGTGAGTTTGCAGTTTTTGATTTTTTAGGAATCCACAATATATCTGTTCCATATTGGTTATCAGCTGCTATTAAAGATTTTTAATTTATCTGTGTCGGCTGATATTGTATTATATTTAACTGTGCATGCTCATGACATTTTTACATTTAGATTTCCTTTGCCATCTTCTAATGCTCACTTAAAGTTAACTTAATTCAATAACGCCATTAGATGTCTTTTTTTCAATTATTTTTCATACTGTACATTATAATGTTTTGATGCCTAAATGCACTTGTAGCATTTAAAATGATTGATTTAAAATTTGTTTTAATGCGTTAAATGTATATTAGACAAGATAATGTTATAGATGGTCTATTTGTCATTATAGAGTACATTTTATGTTCTGAAGGAAAGCAAAAGTGTGTATATATAAGGATCGTTTGTAATGATAATGTAATATATATATATATACAGTGCTTAACAAATGTATTCGACCACCACCACCCAATGTAAGGTTTGTGTCACAGCTGCCCTAAACTAAATGTATTGGTGATTACCAAAATAGCTTTTATGTTTATGTAATGGTCAATCCACCATTATGTGTAAGCTGAGCTCTTTAGTGTTTCTAATGCTAAAATATAATTATTGTTGTTATCCATGAATTTTCAAATGTACTGTTTTACAAGAAAGGCAGAAAAATAGTAAAGCACTTTATTTTTATTTTATTCAGATGCCCAATTACAGTCAATAACAACAGAGACTGTGGAAAAGTACATAAAAACAATGCCAGCAAGAATGTTAGCTGTCATCAAGGCCAAAGGAGGCCGTACAAAATATTATGTTTTTTTGTTATTATGTGTGATTTAAAGACTATTTCGTTGTTTCAGTTTACTATTGCCTAATTAATGGCAATAACATTTTTAGTTTTTGACAGATTCCTAAAATATTAGTATTTTCTTTTTATTATGGCAGGTGGTCTAATAAATGTTAAGTATGTACAGTGCTTTCTTGTAAAACAGTAAATTAGAAAATTGATGGATAACAATTATATTTTATCATTACAAATACTACTGTGACTAAAGAGCTTACACATGCTTAACCATTACAAAAACATAAAAAATGATTTCAGTAACAACCAATACTGTAAGGGTGGTGGCGGCGGTCTTATATATATATGTGTGTGTGTGTGTGTGTGTGTGTGTATGATTCTTGATGATACAATTTTCTCTAATTTTCATTTATTCCTTATATGTAAGGACCAGTCAGAAGTTAGCAATAATTATGATTTTTTTACAATTTACAAATAACTGTTTTCTATTTTAATGTTTCCAAATGTATTTTATGTCTGTGATGGCAAAGCTGAATTTTCAAAAGCCATTTCTCCAGTCTTCAGTGTCCCATGATTTTCCAGAAATTATTAATAATATTTGTAATACATTAATAATCATTAATAATGTTTTACAATTACTGAATTTTCCTTTTTTTTTAATTGGAGGCAACTTTCTTAATTTTATTATTATTATAATTTGTTTTATTTTTTTTAGGTCACATTGGGAGGACATTCCAAGCAAATCAGACACCCAAGAGAAAACTTGTGGAATTTGATCCCGACAGTCTGAGCTTTGGAGAAGACCTGGGGGAAGATGTTAAAAAGGATCCATCCTTGGACACCTCCACAGATGCAGAGCTCACCTACAATGAAATCAAAGATGCACACTGGTTCTATGACACCCCAGGCATCATGAAAGAACATGACGTGAGTCTCCCTATTCAAACTGTACTCACATGATGTGATATAATTATGTTCATAATTACAATCATTTCTGTATACCCATATTTTTAAAAGTCTATCATTATGAATCATGCACCACAAAAGATTTTGATCAAAATGTTACTTTCCAGGTTCTCAGCCTGTTGAATGAGCAGGAAGTGAAGCTGGTGGTTCCTACACAGGCCATTATGCCGAGAACGTTTATAATGAAGCCCGGTATGGCTTTATTTTTGGGGGCTTTGGCACGCATTGATTATTTGGAGGTAAGAGTCCATATGACATAGGAAAACTGAATCTTTTGCTGTATCTGCCCCACACCAAGATGGCTTTTAATGTACTTTTACTCTCCCTAGGGGGAAAGCTCATGCTGGTTAACAGTTGTTGCTTCAAATCGCATCCCGGTTCATATCACCAGTTTGGACAAGGCTGATGAAATCTACCAGAAACATGCTGGGAATGTCCTTCTTGCAGTATGTAGAAATACATTTGTATTTTTAACAGCAGCCATTACGCCAGTCTTCAGTGTCACATGACCCTTCGGAAATCATTCTAATATGCTGATTTGGTGCTCAAGAAACATTTCTTAATATTATTTTTATCAGTGTTGAATACTGTTGTTCTACATTGTTTTGTGACAAGGTCCCATCTGGTGGTGAGGAGCGCATGAAAACTTTTCCACCACTTATTGCTCAAGACTTTGAACTCCAAGGGCAGGGCTGCAACACTGCAATTACTGACATCAAGATCTCATCAGCAGGTAATTTTTGGGGTGACTTACAAGCAGAAAAGTCCTTTTGATCATGGTACCTGCTGCCTTTCTAGGTTTTGCCAGTTGTCTACATTTAATTAGCTGTTTAGATTTTGTAAGCTTTTATAGTAAAAATGTTTGTAAGGTTTTAAAGTCAATAGGGTTGGGCGATGTCTACCAAATTGGCATCGGGCGATGTCTACAGTGAAACATCGTGATGGACGATGACATCGGGGGGCGGGGTTAGGGGGTGTGCCAGAAGCTGAATCCGTATGCAGAAAGGCACTGAAAACAAATAATGCGTTCTACGGAGCCACTAAAGGGACATGGTTAGCCGCTTGCTAGTGGTAAACTGTTACGTTACAGTACATGAAAGTTCACTTACCACATACACAGAGTAAGGAGAGATGACTGATAGGACAATGGCGAATGATTTGCAGATACTGAGCACCACTGACAAATATCTAATCTTGTAAAATGTGTGGTAGAGGTACTGCTGCTCCGTAGTATAGAGTCTGTGATCGCGAATCTTGAAAGTGAAAGTATAATGAGAGTGCGCATTCAAAAGCTGTTTCAATGCCCTGCATATTAGTAGCGGCTCCCTGATGGCCATAATTTAAATACAGTATAATAATTACCCAACGATATAATTGCGAGAGAAAGTATTGAAAAATATTTTTTTTATCCTCCCATCTTGATCTTGTAGGCTAGTTGGGGGGGGGGGGGGGGTATCCAAGGTCAAGTCTTACGGTCTGGCTGGCCACGTTTTTATAATAAAATTTAAAAATATATATATATTTAAAGAAACTTAAATTGATGTAGTTTTTTCTTGTTTTTCAGGCTGGGTTGCCGTGACAGCAGCCGAAGGAGATCAGCTGTTGTTGAGGACTCAAGCCCCTGAAGCAGCAGGACTATGTTTGCGCACCCCACCTTTACTGCCCCACCTCGTGAATCTGAAAGGACAGAGAATCAACAAGACTCCCGCCTATAAGACGAGAAAGCTACAGGTGCTGGTAGACACCGGTCTGTCTGTGAAAGCTGCTGAGAGGCTCAAAGTGAGAAATAAAAAATGAAGTGTTGTTGCGGTTTCTCTTGATATCCCCTCAAGCTTTTGTTCTTCAAAATATTGTTCGAATTGAACTGAATGTACTGCTTACGTGACAATTACAGTTTCTAATAATGTATTGTTTTTTTATACTAAAATATCTAAATGATTATGAGTTTACTTGATAATTAAATGTTGATACATTCTGCCATTTAAAATGCCCTTCAAATAATAAAAAGAAAAAAAACTGTAGCAAGATTTTTTTTATTGAAAATTCTTCAGCTAAACATACAGGTCACACAGTAAACTGTTTTTCAGATAATTCATAAAAAGTCAAATCAAGGGACAACATAACATTTTCGCTAATATAATTTGACTACTTTTACTAAGGATTGGAAAAAGACAAGTCACACACTTGATTACAAAGATTGATAAATGGCACAATCCGAGTTATTAATTGGCAAAATGCTTTTCTAAAGAAGAAAAGCAAAAAAAGCAGTGCTTAACATAAAAAGAGTGATGAAGGACATATTTACAGTAATAAAGTATCCAACCATCCAAGAGTGCAGTTTTTAAGGGGCACTGGGGCACCCGTGGATAGTTTTCTAATTTTCCATCGGAGGCCTGGGGTTTTGCCCCTACAACCTCAACCAACTACATCTTGCTTTGGTGATATATCCAAAAGTTTAATATTGCACTTAATGCATTAAAGGCAGTTTATTTATATAACAGTATTTTATTTCTTTTACAGTAATTTTTTTTTTCAAGATTTACTGACATACAAGGGTTGTGGCAACAACACATTCACACTTATACAAAAAACAAAACAAAACGTCAGTTCAATATGATTAGATCAACTTTGGATGAACAGATTTTTGATGTCGATAACCAATTTGATATGTGGAAGGGAATGTTGCTTGGGTAAAATACACAGAAAAGACAAGCCATTCTTTCATTTGAAGGTAAATGAGATCTAAATATCTGAGAAATGAATTAAAATGCTCAAATTGATTGTCTGAGGCACTGAAGAGCAAATAATAAAGAAAAAATATGTACAGTGTATATACAGACGAAAGCAACAAAATCTTTGGACTAAGCATGAAATAGAATTATTACCAGAAAATTGACAGATAAAATAACCTCCAAACTCAAATGAGAGTTACAATGGAAGTGTAAAAAAAAAAAAAAAGGTTGAAAGCAAATTTACAATGAAAGAAAATAACCTACTATTCTGCTAACTACATGCTACTTTCCTTAAAAGGCAGAGCAAGCGTAATCAAAGAAAGACCGTTAGGAAGTGTACAGAAATCTTTTTCTGTTCAAATGAAATGTTTAGCTTATGTGAGAGAAACAGAGCCTTAGAGGTAAGATTATGGTTAGTTGTCAAGTGCTCTCTAAACTGTAAAAGGGAACAAAGAAACAGTTGAAAACAATGACATTAGCCAGATTTAAACACACACTCCGTCTAATGCTGACCAGAGATGGAGGCGCTTCAGTGGAGTGGAACAGCACAAAGACACTGAAAGTCCCATTATCTTCAGGGCTATTCAGCACTGGACCACCTGGGTCTGGCTAATCTGAACTCTCTGCAGGGATGGAGGGAGAAAGTGTTCTTGCTTTCAGAGCAGTTCTCCTTTTTGTGGCTTCCGAGTAGTGTAACAATAAACAGGAAAAACCCGATGATCATTTCGTCATGGAGCACATGACTAAGCAAAGATTCAGTCAGTCTGGGTTCAACAATAGGATACGACCACAAGTTGACAATGGATTTCATTTCTGAATTGAAAGAATACTGGGGTAAGAAATCAATTAGTTGATGCTTCATGTTGCGTCATGGCAAGCTAAAAACTAGAACATCTGTCATGAGCTGTAAAGCCATCAAGAACAACAAGAACCTAATTTTTATTACAAAGTGAACAAGCTTTGTTCAGTTCCAAGTCTAGGAGAACCTCATAAACTGCTTTGAACACAAAAAAGTTGCCCTTTTCCATACGAGATACCCCTCACTTATCACCCTGAGCCGCCCCCTCTAGGTAATAAACATTTACTAAATGCCGGTTCAAGTGGCGACGGTAGTCCATCTCCAAAGAGAAGGTACGGTCACAGAAGATACACGTGTGACTGAGCAGTTTGGTTGGAGACGGAAGTTCTTCTGTCGGAGTCTCTGGAAGTTTCTCTCCACCCTCGGTGGCAGCAGCCAGTCCGTTGAGACCAGAGTCGTAGCTTCCTTCAGAGGCGCTATCGCTGATGTCACTTCCCCCATCGTTACTGTGGATACCTTCGTCATCCTCTGCATCAGTGGATTTGTGACCAGGTCGACCGGGAAGTTCAAGAATTGGACTGAAAACAGGCTGCTGTTGGCTGAAACCCTGAGAGGTCTCGCTGTCAGTAGGTGATGGCATCTCACTTCCACTGTCTACATCTGGAATTTCTTTTGGTGTTTCTTTCTCATGCGAGACCTTGTTCTCAATTTCTTTAGGTTGTTCAGAGTCTAGATCTTGGGGTTGGCATGGAACTGTGAGTTCCTCCACAACAGAAGCAGACTCCTTGTGATTTCTCTCATCTTGGCAGGTCACTACTGTAGGTGTCTGCTCATCAGGTTGGTCAAGAACCTCCAGTGTTTCTGTGATGGGCTGTTTTTCAGCTTCTAGAGTGCTTAGCTTCTCTGGGACTTCATTGGTCTTCTCAGGCTCAACGACACAAGTCTCAGGTTTGCATGCACTTGCCTCAGCATTCTTGGCTTTGCTCTTCATGGCCTGTAGAACCTCGGGTATGGTGCGATTTCTCTCTGGAGCTCCAGAATTAGTTGATGGCTTGGCTGTATTTTTCATTGTACGCTTGACCTGCGTTGAGGGACAATTTGGTTCTGAAGACTCCGTCGCTGGTACATTCATGTTCTCTGCTTTTCTTTTGACAGGTTTACTCCTAACTTTTTGCACTGCTTCTGTACTCTGGGCATCCTTTTCCCTGTTGACCTTTGACCATTTTGTCTGCCTCTTGCATGGTTTCTTGGGTTGAGATTTCTTGCAATCCTTAGCACTTTCTTTCTCTTCAGTCTCCTTCGCTTTCTCATTTAGCAATCTGTTTTCCTTTTCTAGCCGCTCTCTATCCTCTTTCTCATTTTGCTGTTGCTGTTTATCTAGAAGGTCTTTCTCTGCACTTTCTTTATCTAAATCTAACCTTTGCTCCTCAACAATGGGTTGATGTTTCACAATAACTTCGTTAGCGGTCTCCTTCAATGGCTTCTCTTTCTTAAGACGACCTTTGGTTACTTTCTCCACAGATTTAGGGGATTTCTCTACCTTCTTCTTTACCTTTTTATTAGCTTGTTTGTCATTCCAGCCCTCTGTTTTTGCCACGGCGATGTCCACAACTTTCACGAAAGTCTTTCCTTTAACCTTCTTACTGTTTTTCTCTTTCCCCTCATTTTTCGGCATGGTCTTTTTCTCTGCAGTTTTTTCTTTGAGTTGCTGGGTCGGCTTTCCAGATTTTTCTTTCACAATGACATCTGGGTTTTTCTTTGCGGTCTTGTCAGTCAGCTCCCTCTCCACAGCAGGGGTGGGTTTAGTGGGTTTCTTAATGGAGAGGTTGATTGGACCTGATTCAACATCATCCAATTCTCCCAACTGCTTGTCACATCTCCTTGATCCAGACTGGTCTGTCACAAGCTTATTTGGCAAAATGTCGTCAGTGTCTGTCCTCTTCACACGAAGCCTTACCTTTGATACGTCCATCGAGATATCAGTGCATCCTGGGTGTCTGGACTTGATGTGATACTGCAAGTTGCACTTCTTGGATGCAGCATATTTGCAAACCGGGCAAAGAAACTGGCGAGGGTTTACATGGAGCTCAACATGCTTTTTAAAGTTGCTGCGGTCAGCTGTCTTGTATTGGCAGTAAGGGCAGCTTAGGGGCTTGGGTCCATTGTGGACCTGTCTGGCATGGCGGGTCACCTCGTGCTGGTTGGCTGCCAGGTAGCTGCAATTGTCACATTTGAAAGGCCTCTCACCTATTCCAGACAGACCATAAGGAGAAGGTCAAGGCTGAACAATTAATCTTTTATTTCAACATTTTGAGAAAAACACAGACACAAGTCTCATGCAGGGGGATACAGATAAAAGACAGGCAAACACATCACAATACAGAATCACATTCTAATTCACTTTGTATACCACAAACCGTGTACCATTTTATCCAAAGCCATCTGGCTCCACGGAGTGCAACAAAAGAGAGAAATGTCATTGACAAGATGAAAATGGAGGACTTGAGCACATTTGCTCCATCCCAAAACCCAGAGAGCTCGTTTACAGAGGCAAAATAGTCGCCTTGAAAAATGTACACACACTTTATACATTTTTATAACTTCAAGATTTAATGAATTCCCATGACTTCTTCCAAACATAGAATAAACTACTTCAAAACTGAATGCAGCATCACAAGTATTTTACTGAGAATATATCCCAGAATACACTGCAACAGGTTTAATAATAAATAAAAAATGAATCGTGTGCTATGTATTTTTATTCTTTTTAAAATATTGTATCATTAGCTGAGCTGTTATTGGCTTAATCTAATGAAATTTTGCAAGTCTTGGGACAAGGTAGCTCAGTAGGTTTTGGAACAGATTTATTAAATCAAAACCTGGACTGGAATTGAACAAACTACATTATAAATCCTAAAATATAACAATATATACTCAGGTCAGTGGTTCTTAATTCTGGTCCTTGTGACCCCCCGCTCTGCACATTTTGTATGTTTCTCTTATCACTTCAGAGGTTTGTTCCATTAGAACTAAGCGTATATATGTTCCATTCAAATGGCATTAAAGTGCGCGAGACAAGACTACTATGCAAATCCCATGTTTACGGTTAAATAACCCTTTACACTTCTGTAGTAAGTTTTGTCTGTGAGTGTAGTGCAAATCTGTGTTCTTAAAGCAGCACTATGTAACTTTTTCTGTGTTCAAAATTTGCAAAATGTATATAATGAGCGAGTACATCATGAATTCATCTTCCAAACCGCGTTTTTGTCTTATTCCGAATCACTACGGTACACTTATAATAAGTACTTATATTTGGACTATTGTAGCCTGGTCGGGTCATCACCGCTGCGGAGTAACACATACCTGCTTGAATCGCCATAGACATAAACTTAGAGAAGTAGCTCCGGTTGTTATCTTCTTCCACAGGATGTGTGCAGTTCTGTTTATTATCCGCTAGAGCGCCAAAAGTTACATAGTGCTGCTTTAAGTGAAGTAAACTTCAGGCGATTTCCCATGTGCAGGAAGTAGAGAGCAGTGAACACTGTGTAGGAACCATGTCAATCAGAACACAGTTCATTCACGGAGCTCTCTTCAAACGAGCTGATGATCTGAATCAGGTGTGTTAAACAAGAGAGACATGCAAAATAGGCAGAGCAGGGGGTCGCGAGGATAAGGATTAAGAACCGCTGCTCTAGATCAATTTCAGCATAAGAATGCTTCAATAGACGGACAAGAGACTCACCTGAATGAGTTCGCATGTGTCTGGTAAGATGAGTTTTTTGGGAGCTGGAGTAGTCACAGTATATGCACTGGAATGGACGCTCACCTACAAGACGAATCAAATAAAATTTTATTTTTCACAAATATTTCCGTTTATATAAAAGGACACTAAAAGTAAACTTTAATCGGCGTGATTTTAAAATGAATTGAGACTTATTGGAGAATTTTAGACGTACCAGTGTGGGTCCTGATGTGCTGTATGTAATTATTTTTGCGGTCAGAAAAATATGAGCACTGGTTGCAAGTGAAAAGCTTGCTGGGAAAATGATTCCTCAGATGTTTCTTCCAGTGATACTGACTGATGGTGGTATAAGCACAAATGGTGCACTTGAATACTCTCTGATCTTCACCCTCCTTAGTATGATGTTTAAGATGAGCCATGTAGTGGTCGTAACGGTTGGTGTTGTATCCACAGCGCTCACAGCGGATCACACCTTTGGAGTTACTCAAACTTTCATTATTCTCTGTGTTCGGTGTCTGAGATTGGCCTGACTCACTGGCCAGATCGTCGTCAGAGTCAGCTGTGCCATTTACCACTGTCATTTTCTTGGCGCCGTGAACACGAATATGGTGAATGAAGTCCTCCTCGTTCTCAGCCTGGTATTGGCAGGGTTTACAAAAGAAAGGCTTCTTCTTCTTTTTGTTGGATTCAAAGATGACGACTGCGGTGCGCTTACGTTTTTCCGCTGGTGAAGATTCAAACGGGGTCTTTTCAGATGGGTTCAAGAGGTCTTCTACTTGCTCCATTTCAATCTGCTCTATTACTCTTTCTGTCACCTCTGGCTCAACCCCAGTGGCAAGTTCAGTGTACGTGCCCTCAGACATCTCAGAGTTGTCAAAGCTGTATCTGATAACACCCTCTTCCTCGCTGTCAGAGTAGTTGTTGCATCCAACGGTCTTGAGTTCGACCATTTGTTTCTCTTCTGCATTGTAGTCTGAGGAAGATGCCTCTGATGATACCACCACATTAGCGAGCATCACTAGCTGAGGGGCGACCACGTCGTTCCGAGGCAGCTCGGGAAGGTCATGGCCGACCTCTGGTAATGGGATGCCAACAGGCATGAAGATACCAGCAGTAGCTGGATACACAGTCTGAGCAGACATGCTCAACCAGCTGAAATGCAAATAGAAACAGTGATTTCAGTGCCATTTAAAATATAATTTCATAAAAATGTGTATGTGAAATGAAAGCAGAAGTCTGAAAGGATGTGTGAACTGTGACATCTTCTCAGAGCAAGTCATCTGACTATGACAAAACAAGCACTTTCATGTAAATGAATGATTAAATCAAAAGACATCATTTTCTGAGATAAGGAGTCTTGGCTGAGCCAATCTCTGATTGATTAGCCCTACAAGGTTAAAGCAGATTGCTCAATTTCACACTCCCAAACACATTTTTAAAAAGAAACAAGCAAAGCCTAAACCAACACCTCTTTATAGAGTCAATAAATTACCCTGTTCTTTCTTGTATGAAGTCCATTAAAGCAATAAGCAGCTTTAACTCTGGGTTATTTTAGGGAATTACTGCAGACAAGTGTCTATATTCCAACAGTTCAGAGCTCCCAACCATGTATGGCAATGCTCCTCAAAAGTAATGATTCAATTCTTAAGGCATGACTTTTAAGATGCAATCTAACCAAGACAAGCATGAAATATATTCAGAGCAACAATAACACAACACAATGTTTACTGAGTTGCATTATTTCAACCAAAACTTTGTGGGGCACTTTTTTTTTTCTCTGTGCACCGAGTAAACAATAATCATCTCACTCTATTTTGTATGGGTGTACAACACAATTTATTGAAATCTACGCAATTCAGATTAAACTTTTTTGCACTTCAGCCCAAAATACTTTGCTATAAATACTATGTACTATCCATATTCCATAAAGTTATTCCATATTCTATCTGAATACTATAATCTATAATATTTAGAGACACTAAATAATTATAGTTTAAAAGTGTTATACTATATGAATATGATATATAATACTAAATGATATTATCATACAATAGTATAATATTTCTAAATACCATGTAGAACACTACAGATAGATAGATATAGAAACACTAAATGCTACACTGTACTGCCGACAAAGTTTTAAAACTAGGTCTCGTATTGAGTTAAAGTTTAATTAAACCTGCTCTAGTGTGGAGAAGTATGATCATGGCAAACAGAGCCGCGCGCGCGCGCGTGTGTGTGTGTAATGCCTGCGAGTTTGCATGCTCTGAAATGTGTTCGGCCATTTTAAAACAGCACCACCAACAACTTCTACCAGTGGAGGAGAAAAAATATAGCCGATGTGTGAACTGAAGCAGCATGACATGAACGTTTATTTAAATTAACTCATTCAACCAGCAAAGCACTAACCAGCTCAAACTGGCTTTGCGTGAAAATCTGACAGCGTTAAATCAAAGTTGTCAAAATAAGGAGTGAAAAACTTTGACCTTGTTGGACAGCTCCAAACACGACCCATCTCAATCAGACGAAGAGCGAGCTACACATTGCACGAAATATTAAAACACACAACATAACAAAAAAACCCCACTCCATTTAATTTCACTACATGGAGTTTTAACATGACTAAAAACAAATGAAGGCGTCCACTTGGCGTCTCACAGAAATCTGGGTGATTTCCGAATAAACAAAAGCTCAAAAGACATCATAAAAAGGATGTGATTTATTCTAAAAACGAAAGGAAAGTCGCTGTCCAGCTTGAATATTCGTATAAAACCTCAATTCTAGTCAATCTGACCGCAAAAGTTGCGTTGCGTACCTTCAACAACATGGAAAAACGACTTTTCCGGAAACTGCATGCATGCAACAACACACACTTACGCACGACAACCCAACAAAGTTACACTTTTTATTCAACACATTCGATCGAAGAACATGGGGAGGATTTTCGGTGTAATTTCTCGTTAAGTTACGCACTTTTTGCACTTTTAATTTGGTCCGCGTGTGTGTTAGCCGTGGTCCTGATCTGCTGTCTCTCCGTGCTGAAATCAGCCCTGGACAGCGCCTCTCTCTTTCAATGCAACCCTCCATTTTCACTCCACTTACTCAAACTTAGTTGGGCTCGTGCGCGACACAAAACAACACAACACAACACAACACCACACCCTACTCGGCTCCGAACCCGACGGAACCAAACGCACGAACTCACCAGCGGTGCTCGCTCGTTGTTTGGCGACGTTGTCGTAGAAACAAGTTTCGAGAGAAGTTATTTCCAAACTCTCACATCGGTCGAGGAAGTACGCGACATTCACGCGCATTCCAGCACATCGCTCTCGCGCGCCCTCGCTGGGGGAGGTGTGACGTCAGCGCGCTGCCGTTCTCGCGCTCTCCAAGTTTACTCGCGTGTGTTTTTCTACTGTGTGTGGAGAGCAGTTGCCAATTTAGCACTTTTGTTGCTAGATTTAGCAACTTTTCAGACTACCCTAGCAACCTTTTTTTTTTCAAAAAGCACCTAGCAACAAATTTAGCTATTTTTAAAAAGTTTTGGGCAACTTTTGTAAAGTGACTCAAATGATAAAAAAGACATATTTTCATCTAAATGACACAAAAAGAGGAAACCATTGAACAGCTAGCCAGCCAAGCAGCACATCAACCAGGAGAGAGCAAGAGAAATAGTACAAACAAATGTGCATTAAGTTGCTAGTTCCAATTGGTCAATAATAAATGCACATTTATGATACAGCATGTTATTAGCTTGTAATTGTTGTTCAGTTAGGTACACCGTAAGAAAAAATATGTGGAAAAACTAGTCATTTTCTGCCAGGATGTTATCCATTAAGTTATAACCTGTAACCTTAAAACACAAAATGCAATGTGGAATTTAAAACACAGGTGAAACACCCGTAAAAAAATTTATACGTATTGTCCCTTCATATAAACAGTACATTGTGTCCTATTTTTATAGACTTTTGTGTAGCACACTAATTAACTAGTGCACTGCTTAAAACTATAATTGTTCAGAATGTGCAGTTTTACTAGTTAATAAGAAAATACATGAAATGTGTAACTGTTCAATAATTCAATGTTGTAAAAAAATCAGATCATAAAGATGTGCTACTTGTGTTACTTTTACAAATTGAAATATTTTATGTTAATAATATTTTTATGAACAAATAACATTGAAAAAATGTGTTTCGCTGAGAGTTGAGTAATCTCGTGTACTCCACATAAAAACGCTGTTTTGGGTCATGGTTATGCAATGACGGCATCACGCAACGACAACATCATTTAGCAACTTTCAGCAACAAATCGATCTGCCTTTAGCAGCTTCCCCTGAAAGTGAGCTGGCAGCACTGCTGGAGAGCGCGCGAGTGACAGAATGGTCTGAACAAATACACAAGAATGCCGCGACGACATTTGAACGGGCGCTGTTAGTTTAGTAGTAGCCAGCTTTGTACAAGTTCTACTCATTGTTTCGTGTTTGTCGTCTAAAGCTACACGTGGCGAACAGGCAACAGTGATGTTTTAAGTTTAAAGGAATATTTTTACAGGACGATATTAGGCAGCTGAACTCACAGGATCAACACAGGCGCTTGGCAAACAACTTGTACAGATGGTGGGGGATACTATTTATTTTCCATTACATTATGTCTGGGGGGTTTTTCTTCACACTTTTAACAATCCAGTTTTTCCTAAGAAGAGGCATCTGGTACTGAAATCTGGTATTGAAAATCACGTCTTCCTAATTAAATTAAAATGGGTCTAATGAAAAGTGTGTTTTAATCAGGTCCTAAAATTATGACTGAAAAAAAATATTTGACTATTGATGAACCAGTTTGAGTAGAAATAATCAAATAAAATGAATAAACTTTGGGACACAACTTTGGCAAAAATGTATCTTTTTCCTGGTTCAGTCACTTGGCATTTCATAATTTCTTATGTGTTGTGTAATAACTTGTGTATTATTCTGCAATTAGCTGATATATGTATAATAGATGTATAAAAACACCAAATGTGAAAGGTTGTCATTGTTTTTGTCAAACACAATGGCTTTTTTATTTGAACTTTTAAACAAATGTCATTAATGAATGGAAATTCGTTGTTTAGGGTTAATAGAAGGTGCAAGTTTATGGTGCTTGCAGAAGAGAGTCTTCAACAGTTTTTTAAAGGTCTCAAATGGTTAAAAGTTTCAATATCACCTATGTATATGAATGTGTATCAAATAAAAACTGTTACTACACAGTCGAGTGTTTGCAGCAAATGATCTACCAAGGCAATAATAATGTTCTGTTACGCTTTTAACATGCTAAATCTCACTTAAGCAGGGGTATAACAACGGTTTGTGTGATTTAGTTTTGCTCCATCCTAACATGCCGCTGTATTTTACAAACATATTGTTATATTGTTTGTGGCCACAAGGGTGCGCTGAACATCTACGTGTGAAGCATTGGCCCTTCTGCACGAAAGAATGAATCTGGGAAGTAACAAACTCTAAGAATTTATTTCTAACTCAAACATGAGCAACCCATCTATAGGCCTACATCATTTTTAGGCCATTTCCATTCTTATTATTATTTTTTATTTTTTTAAATAAACAATTTAATCCAGTGCCCATTTTATTTTTGAGTTTGAAAAAGTTTTACAGAGTTACATTTTGTGTTCAGGGTGTACTTTATTTTCAGTTAACTTTTTCGTAGCTGGGCGTAAATAGTCACATGACTAGAGCTGTTAAATTCAAACTCGTCTCTGAAAGATAATGTCTGTTTCCATCAAAGAAAGCGCATTTGGTACTGTATATGTACAATTTATAGGGTCTATTATAACTGAAATTTTAGTTATTATATATATAAATTTAAGTTATAATAGACCCTATTATGCATCATTCTCTCTCAAATTTTTATTTGATGTAAAATAGCAAAAGCGGAAAGTAAAATTTAATCAAAAAAAAAGAAAAAAACAAAGTATAAAAATTAAAACTATGCGGTCACATTATAAAATAGTAGATTTAAAGTATTGTTAAATAAACCAACCAACGTATAACTAAACATATTCATTTATGAATAATTAATTAAATGTATTTTTGACCAACCAAGCAGTTTTTGTCTTATGGTTAGAGAGTCGGTCTCTTAACCCAAAGGTTGTGGGTTCGAGTCTTGTACCGGCAGGGATTGTAGGTGTGAATGTACAGCACTCTCTCCCACCTTCAATACCACGACTGAGGCGCCCTTGAGCAAGGCACCGAACCCCAACTGCATAAATGGCTGCCCACTGCTCCGGGTGTGTGGTGTGTGCTCACTTTGGATTGGTTAAATGCTCTTTTGTCCACTAATTCCAAGTACTTGGCCACATGTCACGACACCTTTCACTAAGTCATCCGAGGAGTAAACAGAAGCGCGGAGAAGGCTTTTATTGTGAAGCTGACTTCCTCTCTTCCTGACTTCCTCTCTCTGTAGCTGGCTTCACATGATGACGCAACTAGCTCATTAACCTATCTACAAGTCATAAGTCAACAGCACGTTTGCCTGCTGAGTGTTTAGAGATCAGAGACTTTGACAAGCCGAGCTCAACTCTTCCCCCAGAACTTATGAACCTATCTGAAAGCTCTACGCGTTACAGTAAAAACCGCTTTGGAGTTTGTCCGGAAACTTATCGCCATCTCCCTTCCGATAACATTATAGCGGATCGTTCTGGCACGGAGGTTTATCATGTAAAACATCCGGGATTTTTGAGATGTGGGGTTTTAATATTCTCTCGGCGGACTTTTGACTTCTGGATCTGAAGGAGAGTTGTAGTTCTGTTTTCGTGAGTTTATACAGGTTTAAACGTCCATCATGATCGGGGATGTAAGAACGCTGTAGGAAAGGAAACGAGCCAGATGTAACGTGTTGCTAGCGGAGAAGTGAGCTGAGCTCTTGAATTATTCAAGATTTAGTGGAATCGTGTGAGATGTTTATATAAGACATATATATTTATATAAAATTGTATATAATTGTATAATTAAAACAGAATTTGACAGAGTTTGCAACCTGTAAATTTGTATATAAATATTCGATGTTACCCAAAAACCCCAGGAAGTAGAAAGCACATAGTAAGTGATCGATTGTGTTAGATTGTAAATAACAACCAATCCAAAAAAAAAAAAAATTGCCATCTCCAGGATTTCAACAATGCGGGATGCGTCTGGGAATTTCAATCTTCTACACAAGACTTGCTCTCTAGTGGTGTTTCTATGTTTCCTACACATCTCTGTCACTCTCATATATTATATGAGAAATTCAGATTCAAGGCAAACCTTTGTACAAAACCAGCAAAGCCCTCAGATCCACAGGAAACTGACCGAACAGAGAGTCGCTACAGAGGAGAGCAGTCTGCCACCTGTGTCTAATGTCACAGAGACCGAGAGAAAGCTGGAAACATGCCCCGACAATCCACCTCGATTGGGTGAGCTGCTGTTTCATTTGTGTAGAGTTGATCTCTGGGAACTTGTTCAAGAGAGAGAGAGATAATGAGTGTGTGTGTGTACCTGTTTTTCTATTCTTTTCTAGTTTTTTGAAAATCTAAAAATGCACAAAGTTTCCTGTGAGGGGTAGGTTTAGGGGTAGGGTTGGTGTAGGGCAATAGAACATACGGTCTGTACAGTAGAAAATACATTACGCCTATGGAGAGTCCCCACGAGGATAGCAAACCAGACATGTGTGTGTTTGTGTAATTGTATATAAATATATTAGTGCTGTCAAGCGGTTAATCGCATTCAAAATAAAAGTTTTTGTGTACATAATATATGTATGTGTACAATTATGTGTGTATATATTATACACACACAAACCCATACAGTAAATATTTACATGTATGTGTATATATATATATATATATATATATATATATAAAATATACAGTGGTGTGAAAAAGTGTTTGCCCCCTTCTTGTTTTTTTTTTTTTTTTGTATATAAACATAACATATTTTCTTAAATATATACATGCACATGTTTGTATTTCTATATACATAATACATATACACACAGTATACACTATGGAAGCCTGTTTCCGCCACTGAATAAAAAATATTTTCTCAGAATTGCGAGTTTATATCTCACAATTCTGAGAAAAAAAATCAGAATTACGAGATATAAACTTGCTATTGCGAGAAAAAAAAGTCCGAATTGTGAGTTTTTATCTCTCAGTTATGACTTTATTTCTCAGAATTGCGAGTTTATATCTCACAATTATGACTTTTAACTCGCAATTGCGAGTTTATACCACGCAATTCTGAGAAAAAAAAAAGTCAGAATTGCGAGAAAAAAGTTGCAATTACCTCTTATTTTTTATTCAGTGGCGGAAACGGGCTTCCATAATACACGCATATATTATGTAAACAAAAACTTTTATTTTGGATGCGATTAATCACAATTAATCGTTTGACAGCACTAAAATAAATATAATTTAATCATTGTTTAACTTTATAATAACATGCAATATGAATTTATATTATATATTTTCAGTTATATGCTGTTTTCTATTTAAAATATATATACTCAGTAAGAAAACTAAAATATATACTGGTCAGAAGTTTAGAATAATTAAGTTTTTTTTTTTTTTTTTAAACCAAGGCTGCATTTATTTGATCAAAAATACAGTATACGCAGTAATATTTTGAAATATTTTTACACTTCAAAATTACAGTTTTTTTTTAAATTATTATCAATGTAGAAATACTTTTAATCCTTTTAATATTTAAAAATACTTTTAATCAACAAGGGTGCATTAAATTGATCAAAAGTGACGGTAAAGATATTTTATAATGTTCCATACATTTCCTTTCAAATTAATGCTGTTCTTTTGAGCTTTGGATTCATCAAAGAACACTGAAAATAGCATAAAGCATAAGATACCCTTTTTAAATGCATTTAGAAATCTCAATGATCCCAAACTTTTGTCCGGCATGCACAAATTTTCATGCCATATCTAAATTTACTGAGATGACAACTACAACTGAAAAATAGGCTTTACTTTCTTTATTCAAAATATACATATTTTTCCAATTGAATTTGGGGTTAAATATGCCTACACTGTAAAAAATAAGTGTAATTTTAACTGAAACATTTAGTAAAAACGCTACGGAAAAAAACAGTTAATAGGTTAACCGTAAGTTCCCGTACTATATACAGGGAAAAACTGTAAAATATCTAACCAGACATTTCATGTAATTTTACAGTAAAATGCTGTTAATTTGACAGTTTTCAGAAGTAAAAATAACAAATCAATGTATAATTTACAGTCAAAAACTGTAAACTGATATTCCCAGAATTCCCTGCATGACACTCCACATTTGAAAGTATTTTGTTTAAATAATCATGTTTTTTAATAGTTTTTGTGATTTAGTTATGTATATTTGGACTTTGTTACATCTTCTGTTGTTTAATGAAAGTTTAATGCATTATTTAAGTATCATGTGTGTTACCATGATGGTGTTTTGTGTTTGCATGAATGACTCTGTGCACCTTCTATATATTAGTATATACTTCTGCTTGTGGCGAAGCTACTCGTGATGCACTTTGATTCTTCATGTGGCTTTCTCTTTTACCACCTGCATTATTATGGTGGTTGTCAGTATTTGTACTGTAAAATTTACAGTTTTTGGCCGTAAATGTGTTTACAGTTTTTCTGTATTTTTTACAAAATTATTCTGGCAACCACAGCTGCCAAAATTATTTAGTAAAAACTACAGACATTTTTTTTTTTTACAGTGTAGATATGTTCTGGGCAGTTTTAAATTCACCCATTTTTGTGCATCTAGGCTGTTTTAGATTGGTTGTTTTTAAATAAAAAGTCTTTGTATAACGAATCCACATACGAGTTTACATTTTGCCAGTATATAATGATTCGGCACAATGCAGTATTTCTGAGAAATCTGTGGTCGTAATAAATGATGTGACCTGTCACTTTGTGTTCCCTCTGTCCAGATTCCAAACACAAAAGCACGTTTTTACAGCTGCTGTGACTCTGGTTGTTATATTTACCCCTTTGTGTAATGCTTTGTTGACAATACAGCAAATTCATGTTTCTTGCATGAGTGTTATATGGTAGTTTTTACATTATCTACTGATGCTGATTAATTGGCTTCACTGAAGCCCTGTGTCGTAATGGAAAAATTGGCCGAGAAGCTTTGTTACACGGTTATTTTGTTTCAGCTATCTTTCTCTTTTGTCAGACAACATTGACACTGTTGCTTGTAGCAACAGTAGCATGATAATGTAATTGGATACACCATAGTGCGATGAATAATAATGAGTTCTCTGAGGAGAGACTGGGTTTACTTTAAGACACAAGGTAGCGCTTGGTTGTTTTTTTTAATGGTCGGAATTATCCAATATCAGTAATGCTTTTTAAAAAATAAGTTTTATGTCTCCATAATAAAGCATGTAATTTGTGTCTTGGTTCTTCTAGTGGGTCCAATGCGGGTAGAGTTTTCTGGCCCGGTCTCCCTAGACCTGGTGATGTCAGAGAACCCAACGTTGAAGCCCGGTGGACGGTTTAAACCCACAGACTGCATTGCCCAGCAGAAGGTGGCAATCATCATCCCCTTCAGGAACCGCGACGAACACCTGAAGTACTGGCTGTATTATCTACACCCCATCCTCCAGCGCCAGCAACTGGACTACGGTGTCTACGTCATCAACCAGGTTTGTCTTTCAACCAGTGCAGTAAAACTTATGCAGTCTTTGACCTGCGAGTCACGAGTGCATAATCTTCAATTGCAGAAGGGTTCAAAGGCCTGTGGTAGTGGAGTCAAGAGGTTAAATTTCTGTGCTAGTTTGTTGAAATAGACAAATGTTTTAATCTGGTTGTTATCATTAATGATGAGTTCCTTCCTCTTAAAGCTGTGTTTTGTAATATCTTTTACTTCTTTAATCTGCATGGTCTACTCTGTTGTGTAATCTGGAATGTAAACTCTCTGTTACGTGGGCGTGCAGGGGCATGAAGTTTGGCATGTGTTTTGCTAAGTGAACTCTTCTCTCAAAATCCACATTTCTCTCTCATTGGCCATTTTGAGTAATGTAGCTCACAAACATGGCTGTTCACAATTACATACATGCTTGTAATGAAAATTGATACTGCTTAACTGATATTTGCACAGATGATTAATTTTAACTCCTACAGCAAAAACTAATATCTTATTGAACACTTATTTCCTCCATTATTTGATGAAAATATTTGCCATTTTTAATTGAGCAAATACATTTTATTTACATGTAAGCTTCCATTATTTTGACAAAAAATTAATTGTGTAAAATAAGTCACTCATATATTTTAAATGGTAACACTTTACAATAAGGTTCCATTTGTTAAAATTAGTTAACTACATGGACTAACAATGAATAATCCTTCTAAAGCATTTCTTAATCTTACTTAATGTTGATTCCAGCATGAACTTATACATAATTAAAACTAAACATTTTATCTATTAATGTTATTTAATGGACCTGAGCTAACATGCACTAACAATGAACAGCTGTATTTTTTATTCGTTAACATTAACAAAGATGAATAAATACTGTAGCAAATATATTGTTCATTGTTAATGTTAACAAATGGAACCTCATAGTAAAGTGTTACAATTGATAGAATGCATGAATACTGATTTGATGCTATGTAAGTTTGACAATTACAAGCATGCGAAATTGGTTAACTGATATTGTGCAAAAGTACCAGTACTTTTGACATCCCTACTTTGAGGAGGTCATGCTACGTACGTTTACAATTAGTATTGTAGCAGATGCTTTTATCCAAAGCAACTTCCAAATGAGGAACAACATGGCAGGCCATTATGCAGTACACAGTGCCATGTAGGGCTGTGATGATAACCGCATTACGTTAATGTTAACAAATGGAACCTCATAGTAAAGTGTTACAATTGATAGAATGCATGAATACTGATTTGATGCTATGTAAGTTTGACAATTACAAGCATGCGAAATTGGTTAACTGATATTGTGCAAAAGTACCAGTACTTTTGACATCCCTACTTTGAGGAGGTCATGCTACGTACGCTTACAATTAGTATTGTAGCAGATGCTTTTATCCAAAGCAACTTCCAAATGAGGAACAACATGGCAGGCCATTATGCAGTACACAGTGCCATGTAGGGCTGTGATGATAACCGCATTACCGCAGTAATGAGATGCCGACCGCGGTGTTGAGGTCATCACCGTCATCACCACAGCACTGCGGTAACAAGCAAATTTCTCCAGCTCGGGATCAATAAAGTCTTATATTAGGCTATCTTATCTTGATCATGTAAATGGACAGCAGTGATTCAGAGCATTGATTGATTATCCATAAGTTTTGCCCAATTATTTACGGGATGATGCAATAGGCTATTTCGTTTCGTATTCGCTTTGAAAAAGCGCTTCTTCACCACGGTAAGAAAAAAATCCCATACCGTCACAGCCCTAGTGCCAAGCTTCATGTGTAAGAGAAGAACAAAAGATGATGGAGTCTCAATATTCAGATTGGGGATTATTTAGTGAATAGCATTTTTTTCAATGGACCCAAATATTTACATTTAATCACCAGGGAATTCTTCAGCTATTTCTCGCCATCATAAAAAAGTACAGCTAATCAGTGCTAAAACGAGGTACATTACACAGTAGTTTCCCCAGACTGTGATAGAGACAGCTGCTGTTTGGGGCTGGGCGTCCTTTCAAAACAACGTTGAGCGGTCTGTTGTCGTTTTTCAGTAAATACCCATGACATTACAGACTGGAACGAGGTGAGACACAGTGCTGCGGTTCTTGTCTCTCTTTTATTTGGGACTCTCAGAGAACAGATGTCTTCATCGAATCCATTTCAAACAATCAGTTATCAGTGGTTTGGGAATTTTCCAAGTAAACAAAATGACTAATGTGTATCATTCTGTGCGGCTTTAAAAGCACTAAAAACATCCTAATGTGCTCGCCAAGAAGGTTTTGGACTTGTCTGTGGTCTTCTCTGATTGTGTCTTCTCTGAAGTGTTACTTGATTGTTCTTTCTAATTATTCTCTTGCTCTCTTTGCCACCCCCTTCTTTTCTCTGCACCTTGCATTTATTTTTTTTCACCCTTTCATCCTACATTCCTTCCCTTTTTCCTGTTCAAACCGAACCCCTTTTATGCACATCAGAGGCCCTTGCGCTCAGGAAAAGGTGAGATGTCTGCTTGCTCTTTATCTGGCCAATCACACTACGCTTCCCTGGCTGCGTCTAACGAATGGTAATGTTGGCTTCTTGATTATCTGTTTTCTCTTTGTTGGTTTCTTTTTCCTTCCTTATTTTCTCTGGCCTCTGTCTCTCACTCTCTTAAGTTCCTCATTTTACCAGGGATGGCAGTTCTGTGCCAAAAATAGCTGTTTTGTGTTGCCAAAGCATAATTTAATCACTTTATCTAATCTTTTTGAAAGACTGGTGACTTTTTAAAGGTTATCTATTTATTTACTGGTGAAAAGTTATATTAATCCAAACATGCTTTATAATTATTTACTCATCCTTATGACATCGCAATCCCATATGTTGCTATTTTTTCTGTTAAACACTGTTAAATGAATTGAATTAAATTAAATGTAATGAGGGTGAGAAAATAATGACAGAGTTGTCTTTTTTTTAATTGATTAGCCTGTATTTATTTTCTCTGCTGTCCTATTTTCTGAAGTGTGCATCTATTTGTGCTACTTACATCTGTGCTATATGAACAATGAAGCTCTTCTTCACTTTCAGTTCTTTGTGTTTTGATTCCTCAAGGGTTTTAATCCTTTTGTCTGCTTTTTTTTTTTAACTCCCTAAAATGTAAATGAATCCTCCAGTGACACATTGCAGGTTGACGATCAGATCTGGTTGTTGACATGTGAGAACACTACATTATGTCGACTCAAAAGATGGCCATAGAACAGGACGATCTGGTTCTTCAAAGCCAAGTCTCGCTTTGAATGCACAGGCCACATCTTCTGAATCAATCGTGGATGTCGTCTGCTCCACTAGAACAAGCGTATCTCAGTTCATTTAGGGCAGCTTGTTTGAGTTTGCTGTGTGTTATAAAAGAGAGGATTGCTACTCTCTGTCGGGTGCAAGGAGGTTAACAGATAGCTCTGGGCTCCTGAGGCTCCGCCGTCATTAAATTTCATTACACAAGCTCAAGTGCCGCCGTGATGCTCTTCAGAGGAAGAAAAGGTGGGCTCCAGACAGAGAGTGCATCTATAAATCATGAGCCGAAGGCCCAAAGCCAGCAGAAAGATTTGAATGACAGTTGGAAATGAGTCACCTTGGAATGTCATATTTTGGCTTTCCAAGATCTTCTTTACAAAAATGTACCATGGTAACCATAGATTCCACCATTGAAAACACAAAGAAACATTGAAACGTATTTTATTACTGTAAAATGGGGCTTCCCAAAGCTCTAATGTTGGGTAATGGTCACATGACATGCAGGTAAACTAATAAAATATTGAATTCTTTTAATTTTACAATTTAATTAAATTTGCAAACCCCAGTTTTGGGAAGCCCGGCTGTAAAATTTATATATTTAATTAATTGGTATAAGATCTTCTACAACCACAGTGGAAGAAGCCTTCAAAATCGTTCGTTCTTTCTTTCTTTCTTTCTTTCTTTCTTTCTTTCTTTCTTTTTATAATAGCAGTGGTGGCAAATACCACATAATACCATATTAGCTTTATCATAGTAACAGCAACTAGCATATTTTGCCAGACACTGATTACCATGGTCCCTTTTTTGTTAAAAACAGCTAAAATTCATTAGTTACTGTTGTCAGACATGGCAATCTTTTCTGTTTTGCAAGGAATTGTGTGAAATTCATGTCAACTTCCACACAAAAGCTAAAAAAAGTAGTTTCTATCCAGTAAAACGTTTTTACCCTTGTAGAACTAGTAGGAATTTTGTTATATGCCATTAAAATAGACCAATATAATACTTTCTGGCCAATAACTAATAATGGGCAATTATGTTGTTTAATAATCCAATTTTAAAGCTGTATTGTTGTCATTTTTATTTTAATCATCATTCACATGAAAATTCCAATTTGATTGTATTTGATTTACAGTAGAAAGGATGACTTCTTGTTTTACTACTTTTAAATAATGGATAACTTTCAAAACCTGCATAAGGAAGTGCATGAGCCGAAGGCCCAAAGCCAGCAGAAAGATTTGAATGACAGTTGGAAATGAGTCGCCTTGGAATGTCATATTTTGGCTTTCCAAGATCTTCTTTACAAAAATGTACCATGGTAACCATAGATTCCACCATTGAAAACACAAAGAAACATTGAAACGTATTTTATTACTGTAAAATGGGGCTTCCCAAAGCTCTAATGTTGGGTAATGGTCACATGACATGCAGGTAAACTAATAAAATATTGAATTCTTTTAATTTTACAATTTAATTAAATTTGCAAACCCCAGTTTTGGGAAGCCAGGCTGTAAAATTTATATATTTAATTAATTGGTATAAGATCTTCTACAACCACAGTGGAAGAAGCCTTCAAAATCGTTCGTTCTTTCTTTCTTTCTTTCTTTCTTTCTTTTTATAATAGCAGTGGTGGCAAATACCACATAATACCATATTAGCTTTATCATAGTAACAGCAACTAGCATATTTTGCCAGACACTGATTACCATGGTCCCTTTTTTGTTAAAAACAGCTAAAATTCATTAGTTACTGTTGTCAGACATGGCAATCTTTTCTGTTTTGCAAGGAATTGTGTGAAATTCATGTCAACTTCCACACAAAAGCTAAAAAAAGTAGTTTCTATCCAGTAAAACGTTTTTACCCTTGTAGAACTAGTAGGAATTTTGTTATATGCCATTAAAATAGACCAATATAATACTTTCTGGCCAATAACTAATAATGGGCAATTATGTTGTTTAATAATCCAATTTTAAAACTGTATTGTTGTCATTTTTATTTTAATCATCATTCACATGAAAATTCCAATTTGATTGTATTTGATTTACAGTAGAAAGGATGACTTCTTGTTTTACTACTTTTAAATAATGGATAACTTTCAAAACCTGCATAAGGAAGTGTGTATTGTAATAAATAAATAAATAATTTTGTCTGAGATTATTCGCTTCAGTATCTGCCCATTCAGATTGTTACAGGTCATTTATCTTGCCCTATACTGAAAAGCTCACTTAGAAAAGGAAATGTAGGCTTTTTGGAATAGTGTGCATTACGGGTGTTCTGTTTTTGCCACCTGCCAACCATGTTGTGAAAGATTAAACTGATAGCAGTGACGTGCTCCCATACAGCAAGCACAAGTGTTCTGATTTTATTAGTTTAAACATAGACACCCGCTTTAGCAAACACTCATTTCATTTTTATGGCACGAAAGGTCAGCTATAAATCACACTGCTTTATAGACATTGTAACACATTTCTTCCACCACCCTCTCATATGTGATTTCATTTGTATTTAATGTGTATTTTTCAGCTTTGTATCATCCTCTGACCCCTCTCTCTCTCTTTTAATGACAGGACGGCGAGGAAACGTTCAACCGCGCCAAACTGCTCAACGTTGGTTACGCTGAGGCTTTGAAGGAGTATGACTACGATTGTTTTGTCTTCAGTGATGTAGACCTCATCCCAATGGATGACCGCAACTTCTACAAGTGCTTCAATCAGCCCAGGCATCTGTCTGTATCTATGGACAAGTTTGGATTCAGGTATTTCTGGTCTTTGTTGATGGTGTATTTTCAATACACAGGTAATATGGAACAAACATGGTTTGTTTGCACATGGTATTTGGACAAGTTATTCTCTGAAATACTTTGGAGTATCATGTTGGCTATATGTATGTGCAAATTTATATACTGCGGTGTACATATTTACATGAATATATGCAGACAGTACTGCATTACAGTATTTTTTTATTGCCATAGACTTTAATATATAATCATTTTCTTTTTCTGGAAAAAATACTTTATTGTCTTACACTATGGTTTAAAAGTTCGAGCATAAGAGATTTCATTCAAAAACATGAAAATGTCTTACTGACTTCAAACTTTTAAAGTTTAAGTTTTTTAGTGGATATACAGTCATAGAGATATAAAACAACTCTCTCTTCTAAATACCACTGTATATAAATATGGTAATCGTTCATTTCCATGGTATATACCAAATTACACCTACAGTGGGTATGGAAAGTATTCAGACCCCCTTAAATTTTTCACTCTTTGTTATATTGCAGCCATTTGCTAAAATCATTTAAGTTAATTTGTTTTCCTCATTAATGTACACACAGCACCCCATATTGACAGAAAAACACAGAATTGTTGACATTTTTGCAGATTTATTAAAAAAGAAAAACTGAAATATCACATAGTCCTAAGTATTCAGACCCTTTGCTCAGTATTTAGTAGAAACACCCTTTTGATCTAATACAATACTAATACAAATGTTGTAGGATCAGACTCTCTATGGTTGGTCTATGACCTTTGTGTTCTTAAAAGAATATTCTGGGTTAAATTTGCTGTAAATGTGTTTTTCATTAAATTTTTATGAGGGATGAGTCGACTTTATTTTCATTGGTAATCCATAACAGGCCACAGATGCTGCTGATTTAACCAGGTCATATTTAATCCAGAATATCCTTTAACCTTAGGTTACGCCAGCAGGACTTTGTCCTGTAATAAGTAAGTCACTTTAGATAAAAACGTCAGATAAATGATAAAGTAGTGGTGTTTGGATGGGAATATTCTAGCGACGTCACACATGATTCCCATTAGGGCCCATTGAGAGCTCAACTGTCTGTCTGAAATGAAACTGTAGCTTGTTGGAGCGGCTTGTACCAGTGACCTCCAGCACAAGTTCCGTGTAACATGAGTATGATGTATGTGAAGGCGTGTGTGTGCTCACGTGTGTCCTTTGGTATTTACAGTGTGTAATGAGGAAATGATAAAGGTTAGGTTTTAAACACCCACACACTGAATCAGTTGTGTTGCTCTTTTGTAACCTATGTCGGCAATCTTTTATAAGGTCTTTACAGCGTTCACCACTGCTAGCATGGGCCGCAGGAGCTGGGCGGCTTTTTTTTCCCCCCACAGAACTTCAAAAGCATCTGGATATCATTTGTAATTTTCAAGAGTTACCGTGCGGAAGAACGTCAGACGAGAGAGAGCCAGAACCTGATGTAGGATAGTGTTTGCTCATTAATTTCAAACAGAGACCCATTTGTGTAGAGACAATCATGTAGAAACTAAGCAAAATAGCTGTCAAATGATAACGAATGCCGTGAAGATTGGACAGACATTTGGCTTAAAAAAAAAAAACAAGTGTGCTTTGGCATGCTTTACTCTATAATTGTCCTGTGTTTGAATTTTAATGTATTTAAATGTACTTGTTTCCCTCTCTATGCATTTTGTGTTACTTTGAATGTTATTTTGAATGCATGTTCACTTTACCTGGCCGTGATTTTGCAGTTTCTAAAGGGACAGTCCACCCAAAAATGAAGTTATATTATAATTTACCAGTGCTGGGTTACTAATGATTACATGTAATCTGGATTACGTAATCAGATTAAAAAAAATGTAGTACTTGTAATTAGATTATATTACATTTTAAATGCTCATATCAGATACATATAGTTACTTTTTATAAATTACGTGATTACTAATTATTCACACAATGGTAGTAAGTTATTCATCATTTGCTGATTCTCCCTAATTCCTCTTTTTATATTTTCCTTTCTAAAAAATTCTAATGTGTTTAGCTTTGAATATTTACAATATAGAATGGCTATGTACATTTTCATGTAAATTAATTTGCAATCCATTTGGGGACAAAAGCACCTCTCAGTCAGTTATACCATGTTAATTTAAAATAATTTAACAACACATTGGCATGTTCACAGTTCTCTGATGTCAGTTAATGGTCACATGCAGGTCAACAAATTAACTATTTCAAATGTAGACATTTTATTTAATGTATTCATCTTAATTTGACATTTTTATGATTTAATTAAATATGATATTTTCATCAATTCATAAACCCTCTGCAGCTCTTTCAGTGAAATGATGTAGTGATTTATAGTAGGTATTAACAGCAAAGGTGTGTATCCATTTTAGTGTTATTAGAGGGCTAGAGAAACAAATAATAGCAACTCTGAGTAGAAGGTTCAAGTGGTGATCTTGTGATTATGCTGACATTCAGGATTACTAACATTTTTTAAATCCGTGCTCAGATGGCAAGGTTTCCAGTTATTTGACTAGAAGCAACTCTTTGTGAGTGTGATCTCTATAAAATAATACAAAATAAATAGAAAATATTGTCTAAGATATATTTAAACCATTAGTTAGCTAACTACTATTTTTTTTCCTATTTCGTTTGAAATGGTCCTGCTGTTTAACAAATATTTTTTTAGAAGTACAAATATTAGATACATTTTGGTATTTTTTTATTTTATTTTATTATGTAACACAAGACACTGTAATGTATTATTAATTAATATTTTTATTATTAATAAATGAATCAATTCTTAATTGATTTAAGAAATTAATTGATTTTTTAATTTCTAGAGACATAATAATAGATAACAATTTCTGGTGCTCTTAGTTTGGTCAAAGGTATCTCACACCAAACTGGTTAAACTGCGTGCTCCCTGATGGCCAACTATTGCTATGGTTATCACTGTCAACCATCACACGTTTGGGTTAGTAGGAGTGGCACCACCTGATCATTTACAAGACCAACTGGCTTACAGCAAAACACAGAGGCAGCAGATGTTTAAGGGCTCATATTCAGCCCCCTGCCAGTTCTCATTAGTGCACCGTCATTGAAACACTAATTTCCGTGCAGAGAAAAATCAAGCTATATGCTGCACTTCTTCTGCACCTGATATAGCAACTGCCACCCAACACGCAACTGTTCCTCAGTGTTTCTATCTCTCTCGGTCCGTTTCCAACAGGTTGCCATACGTACAGTACTTTGGTGGCGTGTCATCCCTGAGCAAGGAACAGTATCTGAAGATCAACGGCTTCCCAAACAACTACTGGGGCTGGGGAGGAGAAGATGATGACATATTTAACAGGTCAGAGAACTCTTTAAAAAAATACTCCACCCAAAAATGAAAATTCTATACTTATTTACTCACCCTCATCTCGTTCCAGACCCATCTACTGAGTGTTTTTTTTTTCTTCTTCTTTCTGTGGCACAAAAAAAATCTCTTACTGAAAATAATGGTAAACAAGTTTGGAACATCATGAGGGTGAGAAAACAATGGCAGAAAATCACATTGTGAAATGTCCTCCCTTGTATTTACATTTGTGCACACCCACATTAAAATACTGTCTGTGAATGGAGATGCAAGTATAGTGTGAACGCCTCTTTTAGTGCAGTTAACAGAGGAAACCTGATCCAGCAAAAACCGGAAACGTAAATTCAGCTGAGGGTTCCATTTTAAGCCTCACACATCCTGTTGCTGTACTGTCAGCATGGCACTGCAAAATCACAAAGCACATACAAATAAGCAATGTTTCTTGAGCACCATTATTAGAATTATTAGATTTCTGAAGGATCATGTGACTCTGAAGACTGGAGTAATGGTGCTGAAAATTCAGCTTTAACATCAAAGGACTAAATTACATTTTAAAATATCTTTTAAAATATATCAATTTCAAAATATTACAGTTTTTAATGTATTCTTAAATAAATACAGCCTTGACGAGCAGAAGACTTTAAAAATAAATAAATACATTTCAAAAATCTTAACGACCTCAAACATTTGAACTGTAATGTAGTTGAAATGAATAGCATAGTATTACTGAAATGTCCTGGTTCTATGTTCATAACAGTTTGGGAGATAAAGAGCATTCTACCAACAGCAGGACATGGCAGATAAAAACTCTTATCATCAGTTTGTCAGGGTGCAGACGGAAGACGATAGCTGTTTAACGTCTTATTTGCATGTCGCAGAGTCATTTTCCACAGCTGTCTTGTTTCTCGTGTGTGTGTGTGTGTGTGTGTGTGTGTGTGTGTGTTTTTTTTGTGAGTTTCACCACTGTTTAAAGGGTAGTGGAGAGTTACACTGGACTGGGAAATATTGTGAACTTGCATCATCTGCATGAACACCTGCATTTGTCAGCTGCTCAGCTACAGCCTTGTTTTTGCTGTGGAGCATTCAGGAAAAGGAAAATACTTGCAGAGCAGGAAACTGCTTTTAATATTTGAAAAGCCTGAGAATACTGGGTGATAGTGCAGTCTCACTACTGCTTTAAGTCTTCTGCCTGGCAGTTAAAACAACCGGTGAAGGAAAGCATTAGTAACCACCCAGCGCACCATGGCAACTCCAGAACAATGTGAATAGGGTGCCTGCCCCCCTTTTTCAGTTACTCTGATTCATTTTTCCAATAGGAATAAAAAAAAGTCTTCGTTTAAGTGTTAAAGCGCTATAAGCCATGAACCAGGCCAACCAGTAATGAGGAGAATTACAAACTTATATATATTTAAGTTCTTTGAGAGCATGGTGACACTGACTCGTTTATGCCTCGCTTGGGACGATTTGCTTGCTGCGACTCTCTGATTGGTGGAATTTTCTATACAGCATCATATAGGTAATGTAGTTTTACCAGGGATTCTACAGTACTGTTAAATATGATTATTTAAAACATTCATTGAAATAATGTGAACTGATGGCTTCAGCAAAAGCGTTTACCATCGATTAACAACCTCAGAACTCGCAGTAGCTCTGTCTCAAAGAAAATTAATGACGTTTTCATTTCCAGAACCTGACTGACGCACTCTGTAAAACTCAGAAGACCTTAACAAGTCAAGCAAGACCATTTCCAATCAAACAAGTTCATCTTGTATCTACATGAATTAGGAAAGATCAGTATCTATCATGTTCTTTGACTCTTTTAAAGAGACCGTTCACCTAAAATGAAATTTTTTTTTTCATTGGGGTCCAGTGTTGTTCTCCTCCACTTATAATGTGTCTAGACCAATGCGCTTTAAATCAGATGTATTAATTATGGACTGGAAAGAGGCTGATACGAGCTGCATGTTTTCACAGGGTTGCCTCCAAAGGGATGTCTATATCAAGGCCTGATGGGATCATTGGAAAATGTAGAATGATCCGCCATGATCGGGACAAACAAAATGACCCCAATCCACAGAGGTACTTAAACATATTACAGCTGTAAATCTTACGTACTCTGATAATCTCACTGGTTAAATACATTGCCACATTTAAAAGATGAAATTGTGTGGGAGTGAAACAGTACTTTGTTATATACACTTAATTGAAAGTGATAACCCCTCGTATCAGTTGGATGCCAGATTTGTTTAGCGATTTAAAAAAAAAAAAATATATATATATATATATATATGTATGTACAATGTTATAAATAGCCCTGCTTTGGGTAATGTTAATTGTCATTTCCTGTCACAGGTTTGACCGAATAGCTCACACAAGGCAAACAATGGCAAGGGATGGGATCAATTCATTAACATATAAGGTTGTTACAATTGAGAAAGACCAGCTATTCACCAAAATCACAGTGGATGTGGGAAAACCATGATTCCTGCGTAGAGACCAACATAAAACTGAGAGAAACCGCAGCGCTGGCTGTCGAAACCAGATGTGCCTTGATAGTCAAATGGATCATTTTCAAAGTGGATTCTATATTTTTAAAAAGACACGCAAGTACTTAGAAATTTTTGTTTTGCCATCTTTGCACATGTGATGGTGAACACAGGGGTCTGGACTCCTTTTGCCCAGTGTATCAGAACTGTTCGGCTGCTAAAGGAGACACACAAGGGTTTCAGGTTGTCCTCGAGGTGACGGGCCAAACTTGTTCTGTCTCAGACACTTCTGCTGAGGAAAAAGACTATATTTTGAGCCATTCAATAAAAGCAGCAAATTAAAGTGAACTGAATTGCTGATGAAAATATCCTTGTGGTGGGACAAAGTATGTGAGTTGCTGTGTATGGGATTATTTAGTTGTGTGTTTGAAAGCGAATATTTAAAGGATCGATTTAGTTAATCAGCAACCTAAGCAATGCAACAAAAAAAAATTGAAGATGTACCAATCAAGGGTTGTTGATACTGGCAAACTGGCATTTATGGGCTGTCACATTTTTGTTTACTTTTATTACGAATTGCATCTCATTATCTCGTTGCTGTACCAGGTTATTTGTACTTTACAGAGCCTTTTAAATGATATCTCTCTTTGTTAGGAGTGAGATGTCTGAATGTATTGGCCTGCATGGTTTTTGATGCGTATTTGACCATTATTATGTTTGCTGGAACACCAAAGTGGCAGCCTTGCATCTTAAAAGACATTAATTTCCTCCCTTCTGTTTGGTGCATTATCTTTTTGATTGCAAATCTATCCAATCAAATGCAGCATTATCAGGCCAAGCTTTCAGATTTGCTCTGTTCCTTTTCATGCTTTTCGGTCCTTTATTGCATTGTGAATTTCTCAGATCCATGCTGGTTATTAAGGGCACAAGAATATTCAAGCTCTCTACTGTAATGAAAACATGAAGCCATTGAGAACTTTGCTGAATTGACCTGTTGATACTTGTATCTTTTTTTTCTCTCACATGTGCTGGTCTGCAGAAAACAGTGTTTTATGTTAAAACCTGTCATTGTGGAAACCAAAAATGCCTTTCAACTCTGTCAGGGGACGAAATGCAGACGAAGCAAATGAATGTATGTCAGCTGTTTGCTCAAGTGCTTTTCAAGATGGCGACTAACAGCCCGTACACAATGTACAGAATGTTTAAGTTGCGCAGCCAAATTTTTTCCTCTGTGCCGAGCACCCCAAAAGACCCATAGATTTTCTTTCCAGCTAAAAAACTCTCCAATGCCTTATAATAAGTCCTTTGCAGCAGGAAAGAAAACTACCTCTCCACACGGCACGCCACTCGCAAGCAGAAGGGATTAGCAGCTAATGCTGTCTCTCAAACCAAATGCTTTGGCAAATAATCTTGGGCTTTTTTTCCTCTTAGCTCAGTTAAAGCGAGGTCTAAATCTGTTTAGACAATGGTCTTTGTTTGAGAGCCAGCACATAATTAATTGTATTCTTTCTTTCTTTCTTTCTTTCCAACAACTTTTTTGTTTTCTATTTTTAATGTTCCTCTTACTTTAGTGTAATGCAGTGAACAATGAACGTAATTTGGAATTATGGAAAGTAAATAATTAAATTGGGTTTGATTTAACTTTACTCTGTGTGTGTTGTGAATTGTAATAAAAGGCAGTCATGTGATGCGTTTGGCCAGAGGCAGCCATCATGGCCTTTTCAGCAGAAAACATTGTAACTTTCCACGCACACAAACCATTAAATCTTGCCTTGCCACCGATGCGATCTTACCTCGGAGCTAATGGTTTATTTCTCTAGTTATAGTTATATGTATAACATAAAAAGGATGAATGGAAGGATAGATAGACTTTGTCTTATCTTTAAAATAAACACATTTATAATTTTCCTCTGAATCAGATAACGCAAATTGCCGTGTATAGACATACTGTTTATTTCTGCCAATGAAGCAGTGCCAAAAAAAAGCATTATCAGGAAGTTCTCATAAACAATAGGCCATGCTTTGGTTTTCTCATGGTGGCTTTATGTGAACATGAGCCATTACAAATGAGAATGTCATTAGCTGCCACTGTAGTAAATGTTCAGGGTGGAGCGTATCATGGGATTCCGCTGCTGTTTGCATGATGTGCAACACTAGGCACTATACACACGTTTTTTTGCATGTAGCAACTTTTAGGTGTTTGTTACAATAATAGTATTTTATAACAGGGAATTTGAAGTTAAAAGTCACCCCTTGTCATTAGGGTGTTTAATTCCAGGTTGTTCCATCTAAACGATGATCACAGGTGTAGAACACTTCTGTGCAATTCCTCATGAAATCCCCAACTGATGTGGCTAACTAGTCAAGGCGAAATAACTGGGGGATTCTTAAGCTTAAGAGAATGAAGTGGGAATTAGAACACTGTTTGCACAAAGTCTGGCTCGCCCTGGAGAGACAAACCTGTTTCCTGGTGGACAAACTGGCCAGAGACTCTCAGGTCACCTCAGTGCACAGAAACCAGCAAGACTAGATTAATGATCCATGTTTTTAACAACCTCAGCATGGCCTGCTGCTGCTGACCTGTTGAGAACACATGCAACTCATATTTCACCCTAAAATCTAACGAATTTAAATAACTTTTTGCAAAAAGACAATTAAGCACATTTCCCCAAATTCCTATTATGAAGTCTTATTACTATTATGCAAAAAAAAAAAAAGATATTTAAATTTAAGTATTTTTACGTGATGGTGTTTGTTGTTCTGCTTTTAATTTAGGTTTTCTTTTGTAACATTATCAAATAGGCCGTTTTATAATGATTATACATCAAGAGTTCAAATATAGGTGTGTGTGTGTGGATGATACTGTTGACACCTTTCTACATGCAAAGTTATAAAACCATGATCCGCACTCAACAACAAAAAAAAAGTCTTTCTGTGTTTTATTTTACATTAATCACCAGTAGGACAAATCATGATTTAAAAAAAAGAGATTGAACTGTTTAACACACTGAAGAAGGCTTTCATCCGCGGCTTTCAGTGCGAATAATGGTTTTATACAAATAATTTAATAGATTGACGCAACCAGATATTAAGTGACAAAAGAGCGCAGTGCAAACAGCTTTGTACATGCAAAGTAATGACTTATTATTTGTGTTTTTATCTCTAAGTTTACTCAAATTTGTTTTAGATCATTATCCTGTTAAGGTGTCTTAAATGCCTGACAGAAACCAGTTTACTTAGGATTCACCTTCACACACACGTCTTTCCCTCTGCACCAATCAGACTGGTCTTGTGTATTTTATACGCAGCTGTGTTGGTGTGAAGAGAAAATATAATTTATGGTGTTTGTTGCTTGTTACAGTAAACGCCTGATGTTTTTGCTGTGAAGATTTGCCAAATAAAATCCAAACTTCTTATTTTATCTAAACATCTTATTTTGCATCAGTGTTTAGTTGTAATTAGATGGATATAAATTTGATTTAGCATGTTTTTTTTTTTTTTTCAGAATAATCCCTGGGAAATTCAGCTACAATATCAAATAGATGTCACACTCAGATTGCTGCAATTATTTATTATTTTTTTTAATTTTTTTAGTCATACACAGACAAAATGTGGGGTTTTACATTCACAGGAAACATAAGTTTACCCTTATTTTGACTGATATGAAGTAACTTGTATATAATTTAAAAGAATGTGATATCATACTTGAAACCCCAAATATTTAGTCAAAGTTTTCTTTTCTTTTTGTAATAAGTGATAAACACATGTACTTTAAATAAGTAATTTTAAATAAGCCAGGGCCTTTCAACTAAATTTGTATATTGGTCAGGTCCAAAGGGAATCATTTCCTCTTCCGCCACAAGAGCTGTTTTGATGCAGTCACTTCTCCTCAGTGTCCGGTAAAACACAGATGCCTCGCTAACATAAACGTTCTGTGATACTTTACATAATTGTCTTTATTAAATATGTGTGAGTTTAATTTGTCCAGACTATGAAAATTATGTTGGGTCAGATGAAAGACTATTACTCTGGCATCAGACACCAGTCTTTTTTTTTTTTTAATGTCTAATGATTGATTCCATCTTATTTCTTCCAAACGGCCGACCTGAAAATTAAGTATATGGTTGCATGACAGAGGATCAAATATGATCAAGTTATCTGACAATGTGTTTATAATGAAGTCAGCTATATTAATGCTGGTATAAACAGACTATGAGTAGGCATTTCTTTATCCTGTGTGGAAGTGAGGTGACCTTGAGCATCTGCTGCTGGAAACAAAGACCCACCTGGTTGTCATGTCCTAAAATACGGAGGCCTCTGAGACCCACATGCCCTGTCTGAATTCCAGGCAGGCTGAGTCTTGATTCAGGGAACAAAAATTCAACAGGGAAGTTTTAGCCACGAAGACCCGAGTTGGAGAGAACCAGGAAGAGAAAGTCAACATACCTCTGTCAACACTGAAACCGACAAACCAGACCAGTAATACTGTTTTATGTACATAAGACCCTTCCCAACCCCGAGGGACACTTTTAAGCATCAACATAATCACATTGTTAAAGCACATGTGACGACCCCGGGCTGGACTCCCGATTTGTCTACGATGAAAGCCGATCCGGCGATCTACAGCGCGAAATTGATGTATTTCCTCATTGACGAGCATGCATCAGCTCCAGGCATGACGAAGCGGATATCGTCCTCTTTTGGAAGGCCAAACAAAGTAGTTTCGCTTTCACAACGAAACACATGGCAGCAACAATACTACAGCGAGAATAAAAGTTACGCCTTCTTTCTTTGCGTGAACATTTGGGCGCCGTTATACAAATCTTCCCACATTGTGATGTAGACATGTGGGGCCGTGTTAGAACGAGCCATTTTAGGTAGGTGTGGCTGACTCTTAACTTTTATAAAGAATATCTCTTTGGATTTGAGACTTTAGTCTTTGCAACTTTACAGATCTTCTTTATGCACCAAGAGCCTGTAACACTCCAAAGAGAAAGGAAAAATTGAAATTGCATCATATGACCCCTTTAAACACAGTCAAATCCAACAGAAACACAGTAAAATAGCAGGGTGCAGGATAATTGACATGAATAGCAGAATGAAAGAAAGTTTGCTGATTTTAAAGGAATCATTAAAACTGAAATTTCTGTGTCATTTCCTCTCTGCCGTGTCGCGTCGCTCCAAACCTTTGTGACTTTGTTCTGTAGAAAGTCACATGAGAAATCTGCAGAGTCTGCTGTTCTCTTTTATGTGCAATGTCAATGAATGGAGCTGTTTTGCAAAAGAACCACAAATGATACATAAAAGTGGTTGTGGTTCATACAACTTTAAGCCTTCTGTAATTTTACACTCTTAAAAATAAAGGTGCTTCACGATGCCATAGAAGAACCTTTAACTTAGAGACCTTGACAAGTTTAGCAAGCCTGAATGACATCACAGAAGTAAACGTAGTGTCAGGTGACGTTGTTGACTGTTGTTAATCTTTGTTTGATTATGGGGAAATTCCATATACATAAACAGAAATGGGCTAAAGGAAAACCTAAAGGATAGATATGAAACATTCGTGCCTACTTGGGTTGAAAAATAGTAGAGCAAAATGCACTAGGTTTCTGTGTGAAGCTTTTACGCTATTCATATGATGATCTCATACTTTTTTTCTTTATTTCTTTTTTACTTGTATTAGTTTTTTACTGTATATTCTTTTTCTGCATGTACTTACCCTCATATCACTTGAAACTTGAATACAGTTTATTTTTCATGGACCATGAAAGTTATTTAGAAGAATATCAAAACCTAAAGATACATAACACATTTTCTATTCAAAGTATTCACAATACTGTATATTCATGACGACTCTGGGGACTATAAGAGCTTTTAGAGTTACACTAAAGTTGACTGTCATTATATTAATTGTTTCTTCCATGAGTTTCAAGTACAAAAACATTAAAATGTATGTTTTAATATTAGCATTTGACATATAATTAGCAGAAATACTAATAGAGGAAAGGAAAAATTACACAGGTTTGAATGATGAAGAAGAGACAGAATTTTCATTTTTGGTGATCCATCCCTTTAAATTGGCCACAATAAGGATATTGAAATCAGATTAGGTATTATGGAGTCTACTGAGAGTGAGTTTCCATAATTTCTGTGGCACATTTCTTCCTATTATGCAAATCTCAGGGTAATATTTCACCTTTCTGTTAGCAGTCTTGTATGTTTGACTGTCATTGCATGCCACTTTCTCCTATTGTATTTAAAAGACAGGAATGCCCACATGCATGCCACACGTGACATTTCAGTTGTAGCCTAACAAATGAAGCATTAGATACGTTTGAGTGTTTTCAACATCTGAAAACTGATGATGGCCACTTTTGGCATGTCCACCACCAGTTGTATTGTGGGGAAAGTGGTTTTTCAGATGTCCTCTAGAGGGAGCCTTCTGCCACTCTCTTAAATAGTGTCTGTCTCTGTTGTGAAGTCATGTTCTCACATGACTCCAGAAGATTGGTCACGATCAGTCTTTGATTTCACCCACACTCTGCCATTCATCCCAACAACCAGCTCAAAGGGGAATATCTTCTCCAGGTCCTTCGCTATCTCACTCTGAGGAGCCAGAAGTCTGATGGAAAGAACACCACCACATTCTTTACTTTAGCTTTTAAGTTCTACAGGCAAAAATACAATTATTGGGCTATTTGGCTTTTCATAAAGTGTTGGAAAGAAAACATGCAAAATTATTGCACTTTATCCATTTACATATGTAGATTTCGATTATAATACAGATCTTTAAAGGCTGTTTTTTTTCTCTCTCACAAATCTCTACTTCAGTAGCACTAACAAAAACTTTCACAGTTTATCACTATCAATTACATTTTTTCTTCCTGAAAACATGGTGAAATGTATTTTATCTGATTGTTGCCAGTATTTTCTGATTTGTGTAGTTATAAAAAGAGATTAAAAGGGGTCATATGATGCGATTACAAGTTTTCCTTTCTCTTTGGAGTGTTACAAGCTCTTGGTGCATAAAGAAGATCTGTAAAGTTGCAAAGACTAAAGTCTCAAATCCAAAGAGATATTCTTTATAAAAGTCAAGAGTCAACCACGCCTACCTAAAACGGCTCGTGCTAACATGTCCCCACATATCTACGTCACTATGTGGAAATATTAGCATAATGCTGCCCAAATGTGCACGCAAAGAAAGAAGGCGTGGTTTCAGGAACAGCAGTAGTGTTGATGCTTGAACTGATGGTAAAACTAAAGACATTATTAACTGTCGTGAGATTTACTTTAAAAGCTGACGCTCGCGATTATGGTAAGGGGCCTTACATTTCCGACGCGTGCTTGTGGTGTTCGGCCAATCACAATGCACTGGGTCAGCTGGCCAATCAGAGCAGACTGAGCTTGTCAAAGGAGGGGGCTTTGTTGAAAACGAAGTGTTTGAGAGAGGCGGGGCATAGAGGACCTACAATAATGTACAGTATTTGAAAAATAATGTGTTTTTTGAACATTAAAGCATGTCAACATATTCTGTTACACCAAATAATGACCTTTAAAATAGCCTCATATGACCCCTTTAAATGACATTTTAACCTGGCTTTATCCAATATTCAAATGTCTGTTCTGGGAATATATGCAAACCAGTGCATATTTAATTAGATATTGCATTATTTGTATATTTAAACAAATATCAGAAAACTTGTAATACATCAACAAGGGAAGTATGGTAATACATTTTTATTTTACCCTATTCACCTGGGGTGTCTTGCCTTCCGAGTTAGGCTTGGACGTATATAGATTTCTAAGCTGTATAACAAATCACAAACCTGCGCATGAGTCCCAGTGATAGTTTAAAGAGCAGCCCGTCCGCTCCAAACACCCCCATCCCGTTGGCCCTGCCACAGCTGTCTATACACACCAGCTTGGGCTCCATATCTTTGTTTGCAATTGTGAACTGGCCGTACACCAGATCTCCAACCTGCAGAACAAAACCACACAATAGCATTGTGTACATTCACAATACAACACAAACAGTGCTCGTAAAGAAATGACACATGTAGGATCTGAGAGTGTTTATATGAGCAAAGTACCTGCACATTAGGTCTGTTCCTCTTGGTTGCTCCCTCAAATGCAAGATAAGAAAGAGATGCCTGTTCACTTCCTCCCACGTCCACTTTGAAGATATCTCCAGACTTTGCAGTCACAATGCCAATTACACTTTCACCTTTGGCTGGTAACATACATACTGGAAGAAATAACGATTAGCAGAACGATTTAGCCCCTACTGAGTGATAAGCTTGTTTGGGGCAAATGTATTAATTTTTTTCTATTTTATAAAATGTTTACTTTTTTTTTTTTGATTAAACAGTATTTAGAAAAGTACCAAAAATAAGTATAAACGAATATTAAGAACATTTAATATTCTGTATTATTGAAGAAGAAAAAAAGAATGATAATGAGCATTAACCATTTATTTAAAAAAAATAATAATTTTATAGAGAGAGAGAGATAGATAGATAGATATACTTAAACTACAAAATGCCCTAATTTCCAACAGAACAAGCTAAAATAATAAGTGCACATAAACTTTGGGTCTACTGGTGTGAGTCCAGTACCCTCACCCGTCTCTGCTGAGAGTCGATCCAGTACATGTTTGGCTGTTTATGGCGCAAAATTCCACTTTTATACACTTGAACTTCCTCCCCGTTTCTCCGGAGCCCTGGACCGGTTTTGATACTACCATCTCCAGATTCAGGCAGTCTGAATGAGAACACATCTCCTGGTAAAAGCACTTCACCGATTTTCTCTTCGAAACAAGCATGTACGGTGTCCATTGCAAAAAAAAAGCAACGCGCGTGCCCTGTGTTTGTGTGCCTCCGGAACCGAGAAAGGCTCTTATTATTTTCAAAATAAAAGTTTAGAAATAAAATGAAAAAGAATGTTATTTTAAATCACTTACTGATTAGTTAATCCACCCAACCATTTAAAAAAGTATAAATAAATAAATACTTTCAAAAACAAAACGGGAAAGTCATTTAACATATCTCTAAAAATAACAACCATGATTTTACTAACAGAAGTAAATCGGATAGGATGCGTTTTATAATTGTTAAGGAGTCCTATAACCTGTTTTACTTTACATTTTTTTCCTACAAAATCTTATGAGTACAGTTCCCTCGTGACTTAACAAATCTAAAATAAAACATTGCCCTGATGAAACCTGCTTAGGTGGAAATTTCCAACAATTCAGATATAACGATAATTTAAAATGTTGTGAAAAGAAAATGTATTAGCTTTTTGAAATCCTTTCGGTAGCCGTGCTTGAGACTCCAGCGGAAATGCGTCAAGGGGACTTTTGTTGTATTTCCGTTATGGCGGAGCACACAGAGGCAGAAGGCATTAGCCTGGCCGCTAACAGGTGCGGATTTTGCATTATATTTCATACACCTGCTAAAACAAACGACCAGTTATAGTTAGCTTCAGTTTTTTCCTTAAAAGTACAATGTGTAGCATTTCGCAGTTGGCTAAAGCGAATCTCTTTTAAGCCTCGTTTGGCCTGTTGGTCCGGGGACAATGAAAGCTTCATAACGGCAGACGGCAGTGTTTTTACATCGTTATGTCTTGACTTTTTTTTTTTATAGATCGTGCATTTAGAAGTTATAGATCGTGCATTTAGACATAATTGCGTCATATAAGGTCTATTATGGCACCTCAGGAAGATTTAATGGGCGTTATGGTTCGTAAGAATGCGTTATAATGTGTTGTTTTGCTGTTTAGTGTCAGTCTGCAGCAGTCGTTGTGTACTGTACAGATACTGTTTGTTAATAAGTTTGTTTTCTCTCATCAGCATGGCTCAGCAGCCAGCAATCCGTTTCCCTGCCACTGCCCCTCCTCCTGCCAACCTCTCCACCCGCAGGCAGCCTTTACTGAGCACCCCTGTGCCTCCCTTTCCTATGATGAGGGGTCCTCCACCTCCTGCCCGGCCGCCCTTCGGACGGATTCCCTTTGACCCCAGTGTGCCCCCTCCCATGGGTGCTCCTCCTTTACAGGTGTGAATATTATATCAGCGGCCATTTATTATGTAATTCCCCAAATTTGTTTTAATTGGAATGGAAAGAAACGGTTGGGAATTGGGAAGGTTTCATTGACACCTATGACTTATTTTTCAATTTAAGAGACCCCCGTTTATGCCTCCACCTGGAGGATCCATGCCGCCTCCACAGTCTGAATGAGAACACATCTCCGGGTAAAAGCACTTCACCGATTTTCTCTTCGAAACAAGCATGTACGGTGTCCATTGCAAAAAAAAAAGCAACGCGCGTGCCCTGTGTTTGTGTGCCTCCGGAACCGAGAAAGGCTCTTATTATTTTCAAAATAAAAGTTTAGAAATAAAATGAAAAAGAATGTTATTTTAAATCACTTACTGATTAGTTAATCCACCCAACCATTTAAAAAAGTATAAATAAATAAATACTTTCAAAAACAAAACGGGAAAGTCATTTAACATATCTCTAAAAATAACAACCATGATTTTACTAACAGAAGTAAATCGGATAGGATGCGTTTTATAATTGTTAAGGAGTCCTATAACCTGTTTTACTTTACATTTTTTTCCTACAAAATCTTATGAGTACAGTTCCCTCGTGACTTAACAAATCTAAAATAAAACATTGCCCTGATGAAACCTGCTTAGGTGGAAATTTCCAACAATTCAGATATAACGATAATTTAAAATGTTGTGAAAAGAAAATGTATTAGCTTTTTGAAATCCTTTCGGTAGCCGTGCTTGAGACTCCAGCGGAAATGCGTCAAGGGGACTTTTGTTGTATTTCCGTTATGGCGGAGCACACAGAGGCAGAAGGCATTAGCCTGGCCGCTAACAGGTGCGGATTTTGCATTATATTTCATACACCTGCTAAAACAAACGACCAGTTATAGTTAGCTTCAGTTTTTTCCTTAAAAGTACAATGTGTAGCATTTCGCAGTTGGCTAAAGCGAATCTCTTTTAAGCCTCGTTTGGCCTGTTGGTCCGGGGACAATGAAAGCTTCATAACGGCAGACGGCAGTGTTTTTACATCGTTATGTCTTGACTTTTTTTTTTTATAGATCGTGCATTTAGAAGTTATAGATCGTGCATTTAGACATAATTGCGTCATATAAGGTCTATTATGGCACCTCAGGAAGATTTAATGGGCGTTATGGTTCGTAAGAATGCGTTATAATGTGTTGTTTTGCTGTTTAGTGTCAGTCTGCAGCAGTCGTTGTGTACTGTACAGATACTGTTTGTTAATAAGTTTGTTTTCTCTCATCAGCATGGCTCAGCAGCCAGCAATCCGTTTCCCTGCCACTGCCCCTCCTCCTGCCAACCTCTCCACCCGCAGGCAGCCTTTACTGAGCACCCCTGTGCCTCCCTTTCCTATGATGAGGGGTCCTCCACCTCCTGCCCGGCCGCCCTTCGGACGGATTCCCTTTGACCCCAGTGTGCCCCCTCCCATGGGTGCTCCTCCTTTACAGGTGTGAATATTATATCAGCGGCCATTTATTATGTAATTCCCCAAATTTGTTTTAATTGGAATGGAAAGAAACGGTTGGGAATTGGGAAGGTTTCATTGACACCTATGACTTATTTTTCAATTTAAGAGACCCCCGTTTATGCCTCCACCTGGAGGATCCATGCCGCCTCCACCTGGCATGATTTTCCCTCCAGGAATACCACCTACAGCCTCTCCTGCTCCTGCTCCTCCTTCTACAGAAGAAATCTGGGTGGAGAATAAGAGTCCTGAGGGAAAGGTATGACTTCTAATCCTTCATGGAGTGCGAGACATTGTTGGTTCCATATGGCAAGGCGTTATGGCTTGTATTCGAGTCACTTCACATGGGGAGTTGTATTCTTGTTTTTCAGAATTCTTTGATGAATAGAACGTTAAAATGAATCACTTTTTTATTTTAAATGGAAAACTTTTGTAACATTACACATGTATTTACTGTCACTTACCTTCAATTTAATTAATCCCCGCTGAATAAAAGTACTATTTTCTTTAGAAAAACTACCTTTTGAACGCTAGTGCATATTAAATAATATTATGTATTTATAAATATCCTAAATACACGCACTTAAGAACATATAAAAATGTATACTTTAAGAAATAAATGCATAACTCATTGGATCTTTCTTAAAGGGGTCATATGATGCGATTTCAAGCTTTTTTTTGTGTGTGTGTTACAAGCTGATTGTGCATAGATAAGATCCCTGAAGTTGCAAAGACTAAAGTCTCAAAACCAAAGAGATATTCTTTATCAAAGTTAAGACTCTGCCACGCCCCCCTAAAACGCCTCGTTATAACACGCCCCCACATATCTACCTCACTATGTGGAAATATTTGCATAATGCCGCCCAAATGTGCACGCAAAGAAAGAAGGTGTGGTTTCAGTAACTGCAGTTAGTGTTGAAGCAGCCATGTCAGGGAGACACTGTGTGTTTCTAGGCGAAAGCAAAAGCACTTTATTTGGCCTTCCGAAAGTAGATGCATTTAGGAATCTTTAAGATTACTTACAACAGAACAGCAATGCATTTTATGGACCGTTGAGTGCCATGAAACAGCTTGAAAGATCAAAGACAATTTTTAATATAACTCCGACTGGATTCGTCTGAAAGAAGAAAGTCATATACACCTAGGATGACTTGAGGGTGAGTAATTTATGGGCTAATTTTCATTTTTGGGTGAACTAACCCTTTAAGGGTCTTATAGGCAAGTAATAATATTTTGTAACTGATACGGAACTTAA
>NW_015505999.1:241614-247281 GCF_001515645.1 Sinocyclocheilus grahami
GCCTCTCAAGATGGGCTTGTCCAATGAGGAAGTCCGGAATCTCAAGTGGGAGTTCTGCGTTTTTATGGCCCTTTGTCTCTAAGCATGGTATTTTGCATATGTAATTCGCTGGAGTGTTGAGGCACAAATTAGTACCGATTCTTAGAACATCAATATGTTGCATAGGTATCAGCATGTAATATGCACTCTCAGTTAGATCATCCGAAGATGAATTCATAGAGACCAAACATGATATAGGTGAGGTTATATTAACTAGTGGTCTATGATAACATGCATAAAACAGCATACACTACAACAGACAATATGCAAGAACAGTAATGGTATACACAATGTCCTGAAGGATATGTGTATTCAATCAAAGAAAGGTTTTCCTATGAATTAATTAGAGAACAGTCCATTTCTCTGGGCATTATGTGTCTTTCTTATGAGGAAAATTAGGGAGTTTGTCTGCCTGCATTCCTTTAGGCCATAAAACCAGTGATATCAGCATTGGTTACCATGGAACCAGAGGCCTGTTCTGCCTTTCTGAGGTGTTAGGTGCATTTCGGGGGAAGGGTCCATAGACCCTCGTAATTGGCCATTTGGTTAGGTGACGGGGAGTTCGATATTATTTGTTAAATATAACAAAAAGTTGTGTGTCTGATTGGTCCAAATGCTACACTGATTTAATGCTTCTTAGTAGCAACTTTTAGATGTTTTTAGATTTTCAGTTTGCATTTTAATTACAGTTTAATTTGTGTTATTTTATTAGTTTATATATATGACTGCCTCACAGGCTCAAGAGAGCGGAGTCCTTAATTCTCAGAGTGAGAGGAAAACTCACATGCTCAGGGGCACATGATGGGGGCTCCAGTAATGGGATACACATAGGAGACCCTCAGTTGAGGGGAGCACCACCAACTCAACCATAAGGGCAGTCACATGATGGTGCCTCTGAGGTTGCAGCACTATTCTGGGACCTTGATGACCAAGGATGCTCCTAGAAGAAGCCTAATGACTCTGTGTCAGGGTTCTCCAGTGATGGAATGAACAGGGAGGCCCAATAAGACAGGCCTAGCATCCTGCTATCAAGGGAACCAGAATTCTGTACCAGAGACGTACCCACAAGTAGCCCTCAGGAGCGCGAGGCCGGTAAGGTCAAGCTCCTGTCCCCAGGGAGCAGAATCCTCAACTACACCTACTCATAAGTGAGGAGCATCAGCTCGACCTAGAGACACAAGAGGATCCAGGAGGCTATACAAGCCCACAGCCTGGGCTAAGGAGAACCTAATTGGGTCTAGTGGACCACAGACCCCAAGAGGTCACCAGAGCGAGGGGAGAGAGGTCCCATATAGGGCCCTCATCTCCTGACTTTCGACAGGGGAGATGCACTGGGAGCCCTACTGCCCTGTACCGAAAGCCCAAGATGTAAAATAGAAGCAGCCAAACACATCATTGGCCCAGCATAGGAGACTGTAGTGCAAGCGCATGGAAGCTCCCACCTAACCTCGATTAGGGGGAGGGAGGGGTTAAGTGGTTGGGCGAATTAGGAAGAGGAAAACAAGGGCAGGTGTTGATACCCTCAAAGGGAATTGACTAGAACTTAAAGTTTTACTCTGGTCTGGATTGAAGAGCTCCGAGCACCTCATCTGGATCACCTCCCTCAGGTCTTGCCTCTTACCGGTTGACTCACGCAAGTCACAACACTAGTCTTCTGAACCCATCATTGGTCCTTAGTCCGGGAAGGGCCAGGACCCCCATGTTTTTCAGGCTCAGTCCTGGGTCTCTGAGGAATGAAGGACTTAAAGGCGTTTGAGCGCATCTTAAACTTCTCAAACACTGTCTCAACGGAAGTGCCGAAAAGTTCAGAAGGTGACACCGAGCCCTTCTCTTTCACCCCGATATCAGCCAGGTGCACCCACAGACGCCTCTCCATTACCACCATGCCAGCCATGGACCTGCCAATGGCAGTAGCGGCCTGTTTCATGGCACAGAGGGCAAGATCTGTAGTGCAACGCAGCTTGGCTACCTTGTAAGGGGAAAGACCCTGACCCTGATCCAGGGGCCTCATTTACGAAACGAACGTACCACAGAAAATTGGGCGTACGGTCGTTTCAACGCAAAACTTGGAATTTATCAATATGGATGTGAGTAGTGGCTACGATCAAATCTCACGTCTGGTCTCAGCTCATGTACGCAAGTTTTTGAGTTACCTGAACTTGGTGGAGAATTGTAGAATGACAGCATTTTGTTCATTTTTATTTTCCTGACCGTCAAACGGAGCTAATTAGTCGAACGTTAACCAGTAAAATTAGAATGTCTTTTTTTGTTGTGGTTTTGTACAAGGCTTAGCTTTATATGCGCGAATAGCAGCATAAACAAGACCATGAGGATTCAATTGTCGCATCATGCACCTGCAGCGCTTCTGTGAAAGGAGAAAAACAGAAATTAAGTCTATAAAAGGAATAAAATAAATAGTATCACACAAAATATATAATATGCTATAATATAATTAACAGATTAACAAAAGGAAACACTGTGCAACAAATATAGGCTACGCTCGTTTTTCTCTTAATGCATTTTCTTTATTTTCTTTACATCTTTATTTGATTGAATCCATCTGATCGCACAGGCACCTATCGCACACACAAACAACATTTGTTCTGACATTTCAGCCCTTCATCATCAAACTAAAATGCTGTCAACCAAACATAAAAGTTACACTGTTTATTTTAAAGGGGTCATATGATGCGATTTCAAGTTTTCCTTTCTCTTTGGAGTGTTACAAGCTGATTGTGCATAGATAAGATCCCTGAAGTTGCAAAGACTAAAGTCTCAAAACCAAAGAGATATTCTTTATCAAAGTTAAGACTCTGCCACGCCCCCCTAAAACGGCTCGTTCTAACACGCCCCCACATATCTACCTCACTATGTGGAAATATTTTCATAATGCCGCCCAAATGTTCATGCAAAGAAAGAAGGCGTGGTTTCAGTAACCGCAGTTAGTGTTGAAGCAGCCATGTCAGGGAGACACTGTGTGTTTCTAGGCGAAAGCAAAAGCACTTTATTTGGCCTTCCGAAAGTAGATGCATTTAGGAATCTTTAACATTACTTACAACAGAACAGCAATGCATTTTATGGACGACCGTTTCGTGAACCTAGGAGAGGAGGTAATTCTGACTTCAAATGCTGAGTTTTGCGCATCGTGTGTGTGTGCGCGCGTGAGAGAGAGAGAGAGAGAGAGAGAGTGCGCGAGAGAGAGATAGATAGATAGAGCAAGACACATCACAGTGGAGTCAGCTGTCTTAACCGTGGCTTGTGTACTGCAAACACATATTCATCACTGTGTCTGTCACGAGACTCTGTTCCCCTTTCGAGCTCTGTCTTTACATTTATTTTAAAAGATGAAGCTCGCGATTATGGTAAGGGGCGTTACATTTCCGACGAGCGTTTGCGGTGTTCGGCCAATCACAATGCACTGGGTCAGCTGGCCAATCAGAGCAGACTGCGCTTGATGGAAGGAGGGACTTTGTAGAAAACGAAGCGTTTGTGAGAGGCGGGGCATAGAGGACTTACAATAATGTACAGGATTTGAAAAATAATGTGTTTTTTGAACATTAAAGCATGTCAACATATTCTGTTACACCAAATAAACAAAATAATGATCTTTAAAATAGCATCATATGACCCCTTTAATGTATTTTTAAAGTTCACTATGCATTGTACATTTATATCCAAATCAATGCAACACAGTGCAGTGTTGCATTCTAACACTCCTCGCTTGATGCAGATAGACGATACCATAGATAAATACTTTGTTGCTTTTTTTTTACAGTGCGAACAGTTTGAAATGAAATCCTCATCCGTTTGCTTTTCCTTTCTATTTAGGTGTATTATTACAATGCACGCACAAGGGAGTCATCCTGGACGAAGCCTGAAGGAGTGAAGATGATCCATCAGGCTGAGCTGGGTCCAATGATGCTGAGCCAGGTAGCGGCGGCAGCAGCCAGCGGAGGTTCCACCGGGCCTGGTCCATCTGTCAGCATCCCAGCTCTAGCCAACAGCACTACAACCACACACACCTCCCAGAGCCCCTCCACGGTCATGAGCTCCACTTCCTCTCCCAGCATCACAGCAGCCTCACCTCTCATCCCAACACCTGTGTCAGGTAAATGTCATTCCATTGAGACATCTAAATTACAGCTTTTATGAGATTTCATTTGTTGACCAATAGGGTTGTGACGGTGAGGAAATTTTCCCACTGGTTAATCAATGTGTGACAACACCGGTAATACCGGTATCACCGCGGAGGTGGGGCTTTCCCTTTTTTCCTCGCTTTTCTTCACTTTTAAATAGCTTGTAAAAGCAGTGTGCCCATTTTACTTTAACTTTCAAATAGCGGCAATTCGGAGTAAAGCAATTGTTCGTTTTTAGTTCGTTTGAATTTTCCCTCTTTTCCTCGCTTTTAAATAGCTTAAAAGCGCCATGCGCATTTAACTTTCACTTTTGAATTAACGGCAGTTCAGCGTCAATTGACCATATGCACGATTACTTCCTGGTTTTAGATAAGCCAGCTCAGTCATTTCCAGTTAACTGTACTGTGCCTTAAGGGAGCGCCCTTTAAAAATCATTTAGTTCAGTAAAAGAACAGACACTACAATTAAAAACTGAATGCGGCTGCTCAGTGCAGTTGAACGACAGTTGCAGCACAGATCAGATTTAGTTAGTCGAACTGACTGACAAGAAGAGTGGGGTGAGACAGACAAGACGATCGCGGATGATTTAGTTTCGAAACTAGATGCAAAAGCGCCTGTTTGGCAATATTTTGGATTTTGAAAAGCCTGTTGACTTTTGCCGTTTATCTAAGGTGATTTTGGAAGTTTTTTTTTAAACATTCGTTTCTTATTTAATTGGTTCCACATTGTTTGCTGATTTTTACTTTATTTAAACTTTGTGTCATTTATTTATTTTATTTGACATCAAGGTGTATGCCGTGCCTCCAAGCTTTCTTACTCGTTTTGCTAATAAACATTCTACGTTTCTTATTTATTTGGTTATATATTATACATGTTTACTTGCTTCCAGTTTTATATATTTAAACTTTATGTAAGTTATTTGTTATTTTATATTAGGCATGACCTGCCCTGTAGCATGGTGTATTTTTATTTGTTTTGTTAATAAAAGTTTTATGTTTATATATATATGTACGCTAAAGTGTGTTTGACGTTGTATTTTGTTGTTGCATTCAAGCAATTGGCACCTAACTGCCGCTAATTCGCACGGCACTTTTAAGCTATTTAAAAGCGAGGAAAAGAGGGAAAACTCAAACGATCTAAAAACGAACAATTGCTTTACTCCGAATTGCCGTTATTTGAAAGTGAATGTAAAATGTGCACGCCGCTTTTACAAGCTATTTAAAAGCGAGGAAAAGAGGGACCACCCCGCCCCCGCGGTGATACCTGTATTACCGGTGTTGTCACATGTCGATTAACCGGTGGGAAAATTTCCTCACCGTCACAACCCTGTTCTACATTTATATGTTTGTTTGTTTTAATTTTTCTGGGTTTTAGAAATTGTTTTGGATCAGGATTTGGGATACATTTTTTGTTTATTTTGTCTGGGAGTCAGATGTTGTTTTGAGTCAGAAACGCATTCTGGGAAATTTTTTTGTCCCCCGTTTGTTTGTTT
>NW_015505999.1:254109-262901 GCF_001515645.1 Sinocyclocheilus grahami
GGTGTTAAGCCGCAACACCGGTTATGTCACTTGCCCACCGTGGCACCGACCCCCATCGTCGTTTGGGAGCGCCCTTTAAAAATCATTTAGTTCAGTAAAAGAACAGACACTACAATTAAAAACTGAATGCGGCTGCTCAGTGCAGTTGAACGACAGTTGCAGCACAGATCAGATTTAGTTAGTCGAACTGACTGACAAGAAGAGTGGGGTGAGACAGACAAGACGATCGCGGATGATTTAGTTTCGAAACTAGATGCAAAAGCGCCTGTTTGGCAATATTTTGGATTTTGAAAAGCCTGTTGACTTTTGCCGTTTATCTAAGGTGATTTTGGAAGTTTTTTTAAACATTCGTTTCTTATTTAATTGGTTCCACATTGTTTGCTGATTTTTACTTTATTTAAACTTTGTGTCATTTATTTATTTTATTTGACATCAAGGTGTATGCCGTGCCTCCAAGCTTTCTTACTCGTTTTGCTAATAAACATTCTACGTTTCTTATTTATTTGGTTATATATTATACATGTTTACTTGCTTCCAGTTTTATATATTTAAACTTTATGTAAGTTATTTGTTATTTTATATTAGGCATGACCTGCCCTGTAGCATGGTGTATTTTTATTTGTTTTGTTAATAAAAGTTTTATGTTTATATATATATGTACGCTAAAGTGTGTTTGACGTTGTATTTTGTTGTTGCATTCAAGCAATTGGCACCTAACTGCCGCTAATTCGCACGGCACTTTTAAGCTATTTAAAAGCGAGGAAAAGAGGGAAAACTCAAACGATCTAAAAACGAACAATTGCTTTACTCCGAATTGCCGTTATTTGAAAGTGAATGTAAAATGTGCACGCCGCTTTTACAAGCTATTTAAAAGCGAGGAAAAGAGGGAAAACTCAAACGATCTAAAAACGAACAATTGCTTTACTCCGAATTGCCGTTATTTGAAAGTGAATGTAAAATGTGCACGCCGCTTTTACAAGCTATTTAAAAGCGAGGAAAAGAGGGACCACCCCGCCCCTGCGGTGATACCTGTATTACCGGTGTTGTCACATGTCGATTAACCGGTGGGAAAATTTCCTCACCGTCACAACCCTGTTCTACATTTATATGTTTGTTTGTTTTAATTTTTCTGGGTTTTAGAAATTGTTTTGGATCAGGATTTGGGATACATTTTTTGTTTATTTTGTCTGGGAGTCAGATGTTGTTTTGAGTCAGAAACGCATTCTGGGAAATTTTTTTGTCCCCCGTTTGTTTGTTTATTTTATCTGGATGTCAGAAGTTGTTTTGGGTCGGAAATTCCTTCTGGAGAAAGTTGTTTTGTTCCCCATTTGTTTGTTTGTTTATTTTGTCTGGATTTCAGAAGTTGTTTTGGGTCGGAAATGCCTTCTGGAGAAAGTTGTTTTGTTCCCCATTTGTTTGTTTGTTTGTTTTATTTTATCTGAATGTCAGAAGTTAATCTGTGATCATTCTGTACCCAATTGTTTGCCCTATAGTCCATGATGTCGTGGAGATGCCTTCAGTTGTAACCACAACCCCCAGTGCCATGGCAACCCCAATAGCAGCTGTCAATCCTCCAACGGTTACGGTCGCCATGACTACAGGACCGCCACCTCTGCCAGTGGCATTGCCCCATGCTGTGCCACAGCCTGCTGCTCCAATGCCAGGATTCCCTCCTGTCATGGTGCCACCCTTCAGAGTGCCCCTGCCTGGCATGCCCATTCCACTGCCCGGTAGGTTTGACCTTTGAACTTGTTGAACCATTTGTACACTGTTAATAATTCTTCTGCTCTAGTATGCGACAGCTTTTCTCTCCTCTGTTCCTTGTCTTTCTGTCTCTTTCACACTATCCAGTGCATGTCTGTAATTTGACTGGAACCTGTAGAGTCTAAAAGATGCCCACTACTTATTGGATGACAGCTAACAAACATCTTTAATGAAATTATATAATAGAAGATGATTCTAGAAAGCAAAGCAAGCTCTATTGTAGTATATTAAGTGATGAATGCAGTTTTAACTACTGCATTAATGTTGTGGCATTGCAGAAGTGACATTCAATGTTCTATAGATGGCAGTAATCCACCATTTTCATGTGCACTTGCTGCCAAGCAACATAGGCTACTGACCTTATTGCCTAATTTCAGTTGAATATAGATCAGCTAGCACTATTTTCATCATAAAAGATCTAGTATTTACTCTCATGACACCGGGAAGCAGTAGTTGACGTATGTTTGTGTTTTTTCCAACACTTTGTGCTTGCTTATACGCTCTTTCAGGTGTAGCAATGATGCAGATAGTAAGCTGTCCCTATGTAAAGACTATCTCTCCTACCAAAAACGGTAATTCCATTCCCCGTTATGGCATGTTAGTAACTGTTGTGCATCTTTATGCTTTTTTTTTTTTTAACGTAATTATTTCCAGTTAGAGGCCCCTCTGTTTCTTACAAATGAGACCTTTTGAAGACTCACTTTTCACTTTTTCAATTGTTTTTGACCTAACATTTTGCATAGTTATTTTTCCACCTCTGAAAACTTGTAACCGTTACAGCTGAGTTGTAGGCAGCAAACTAGATAATAAACTGGTTTAGAAATTCAGATAACAGTGTTGTGATTTGTTGCAACAATGTTTCTACCTTGTGTCCGTTTTTATTTAATGTTTTTAATGTGATATTGTGGTTGTCGTCTTTGCATGTATTAGTCCCATGTTTAATTGAATGTTTAGATATTTTGTGGAGTAGATAAATCATCCAACAGAGATCGTATAATGGCCAAATCTTTTTTTTTTTTTCTGTTGGTAGAAACTGACTTTTTTAACTATGCAAAATCATTATTCTGTCATTCTGATTGTGGAAGAGAAGAGCTACATGTCTTGAACTGCTTCTGATTTTGTGTATGTTATATCAAGGTATGCTCCCTGGCATGGCACCACCCTTGGTACCCATGATGCCCCATCAAATGGCGATGGTTGGGCCCTCAGGACTGCCCGGAGCTCTGAGTACATCTGACTGGACTGAGTTTAAAACCCCAGAGGGAAAATCCTACTACTACAATAAATACACAGGGGAAACCACCTGGGACAAACCAGAAGAACTCAAAGAGACAGGTTAGAGACCCTTGGTGTGACTTAAAAAAATAAAAATAAACTAAATATTAATTACCAATGACATTATCTTTTTCAAAACTTGCTCATCTTCATGTCACCGTAACAGAAAAAGAGAGTGAGAAGATCAAAGATGCAGCTCTTGACATGATTGATGCTGAAATCATGGACATGCAAGTTGGAAGCCCAAAAATTGACCCACCAAAAGAGAAGAAAGAGGTTGGTAGCATATCTGGCTTTCTAAAATGTTGTGTATAAACAAGCATTTCTGACATCTCTGTGTGTTATTCTTGGGAGCTGAGAGAGGAAGAGATGACAGAGGAACAGAAGGCAGCGAAAAAGGCAAAGCCTGTTGCAACCACACCTATTCCCGGGACGCCATGGTAGGCAACTGCCATTTACACAGATTTATTTGATCCACACAAATCAGATCAACTAGATTTAATAGACAAATGTTTTATTTGATAAATAGCCCTCAACATGAGTTCATAAAGTGAAAAGGTTATTTAGTTTGAGCTCTTGGATATTGGCATTTTGTATTGGATTTACCTGTGCCCTAATGCTTATGCATATGTGTCAGGTGTGTGGTGTGGACGGGCGATGAGCGGGTGTTCTTTTATAACCCAACCACGCGTCTGTCCATGTGGGAGCGGCCGGAGGAGCTGGTGGGACGGGTTGATGTAGATAAAGCGATTCAGGAACCTCCCCACAAAAGAGGCCTGGACAACAGCCACAATCTGGGTAAAGGTCATCTCCATAGAATTGCATCTGTTGCATTTATTGTTAGATAACAGTTTAAAATATTTAGAAAGAATCCAGATAATACTGTATATAAACCATGTGCAGTGTACTAATTTCAGCAAAAATATCACTCGCAAATTAACATTTTTGGTCACAAATGCAAACATTTTAGGAGCAGTCTGGAGCCCTGCAATAAGAACAAATTTGACATGGTATATTTTTAGATTTTACTAAATTTGTCTCTACATCACTGAACTCAAAAGTGGGGAAAATTTCTGTATGTCAGCTGTGAGCATGAAGCATTCGCTATCCATGTCAGACTCCTTCAACAGCTTGTTAATAACTGTCTAAGTCAAGTCAAGTCACCTTTATTTATATAGGGCTTTTAACAATACAGATTGTGTCAAAGCAACTGAACAGCATTAATTAGGAAAATAGTGTCAATAATGCAAAATGACGATAGTAAACACTAATTTTTCAGTTTAAGACCGTTCATCATTGTCTAAACCTTCTGTTTTGTGTTTGTGTGTTTCCTGGGACACAGTGCTGGCTAAAGAGGAGCAGGACTTTGCTGTAGCAGAAGACATACCTGATGATGAACCCAGCAAAGCCAAGAGACGAAAGTGAGAATTTTTCCTGGAACTTGTATTACGAAAGTAAACAGTCAGTTTTGGCTTTGTATTGACTTTAAGGTTCCATGTCAGAGGAAGTTACTTAAAAATACATGTCTCCCAGCACTTGAAGGTAGTTCACACCAAGTCAAATGCAAATGAAACTAAAGTATAAAATATTCACAAGTGTTTTTTCAAAACTGTTTAGAATATTTCTTCATTCTCTAAAATATTTTTGGATACCAGATAAATTGTTTAGCATCTGAGCAATTAAAAATGAATGTGGTCTCTAAATAAGACGGCAAATTATTATGATATTATGGACTGTGAAGGAAGTCAAAGACATTTTGTTTTGACATCTTGTGCATTTTCATGCCAAAAATTCTGACTTAATGTGAATAGGCTGGTTTAGGCTTAGTCACATATCTTCTGGCTGATTAGTTGTTTTGTGCATTAGGATCGAGGAGAAGAAGGAGGCCGACTCAGAGAAGGAGGCAGCTATGGAGGCAGAGCTTAAGGCAGCGCGTGAGAGAGCCGTGGTACCTCAGGAAGCTCGGATGAATCAGTTTAAAGACATGCTGCTTGAGCGAGGGGTAAAACACATACATGTTATTCATATAACAAGCATATATATATATATATATATATATACTATATATATATATATATATATATATATATATATATACAATCATGGTCAGAATTGTTGGTACTCTTGGTAAATATGAACAAAGATTTAAAAAATATATCTGCATTGTAATCCTTTTGATCTTTTATTTAAAAAATGTACAAAAATCTGACCTTTCATTGAAGTATAAGAAATTAAAATGGGCTAAATCTTATTATGAAATAAATGTTTTTTCTCTAATACACATTGGCCACAATTAATGGTACCCTTTTATTCAATACGTTTTGCATTTTTACATTTCATTGTACACATGGGGTACTTTTTTACTCCTGTGTGCAAAAAACCCTCATTGAGTTGAAAATAAGATTTTATTTAGTTTTATCTTACCAAAGAATCCGGTCCCATTAGAAGTTCCAGTAGTGTCTGGCAAATGAATATGCTGGAGTTTGTTTTTCATTTTCTTCTCTTGATGTTTTTAAATTTCTGTGAAACAGGAAGCCATGGCTTGATAATTTCATGTGCTAAAAAATGCAAATATGAATGGTAATATACTTCAGAGATATTTGTTTCCGAGATAGCAGTTTTGCTTAATTATTAGTGGTACCAATATAATATATGCACATTATATATATATATATATATACATATATATATACATATACATTCACTACCTTTCAAACAGTTTTGCTTAATTATTAGTGGTACCAATATAATATATGCACATTATATATATATATATATATACATATATATATATATATACATTCACTACCTTTCAAACATTTGTAGTCTGTAAGATTTTTTTAAAATAAATTGTTTATTCAGCAAGGATGACTTCAAAATAATATTTAAAATATTTAGTAATTTAAATATTTAAATTTAGTAACTTTTCAGTAATTATAATAATAATAATAATAAATGTTTCTTGAGTTCCATATCAGATTAAAGGTTTCTGAAGGATCATGTGACACTGAAGACTGAAGGCTGCTGAAAATTCAACTTTGCCATCACAGGAATAAATTTAGAAAAATAGAAAAAAATTTTTTTATTGTAATAATATTTAACCAAATTTTCTCTATATTTTTGATAAAATAAATGCTGCCCTGGTGAGCTTAAAGGTGCAATAGGTGATTGTCTTCAGAATTTTTTTTTGTTATGTTGGTTGAAAGTCTCTTCACATTCCGATAGCAATCATTAAGTTAAGTGGTCTAAATGTATTTATCTGTATTTATATATTCTGTGGAAGGTGTAGGACCAAGAAATGTTCGTCCAATCAAAACGCTCGGTCCGAGCGTTTTAATTGGCTTTCCTACCTGCCTGTCAATGTATGTATTAGCATACCTCTGCGCACCCTGTTTGCGCAGACAGGATACGTCATCAACGCGTTCAGAGAATGGCAGACGAATATCAACAACCCGATCTTCCTTCCTGGTATTGTAGTACTTTTAAAGTTTTCTCACCGGTGAATGACACATGATGTAGCCCAGCGGTTCCCAATTCCTGTCCTCGTGCCCCCCAGCTCTGCATATTTTGCATGTCTCGCTTGGTTAACACACCCGATTCAGATAACCAGCTCGTTAGAAGTGAGCTACGTGCATGAACTGCGTTCCGATCGATATGATCCCTACACAGTGTTCATTGCTCCCTACTCTCTGAGCAGCGGAAATCTGTTGAAGTTTACTTCACTTCAGAACATTCATTCACGGATTTACACACATCACACTCACACACACACATCTTCACATCCAGTGCGAGGACTGGAATTGAGCCTATATGCGTTCAGGGGGTGTGGCTTTGAACAGCTATTGCAGGGAGGATGGGACGATCGCTTTCAGTGCTATCAGGCTAAAGTTAGCATTTTCCAAGATCTCCTACTGCACCTTTAAGAGACTTTGTTCAAAGACATTAAAAAAAAAAAATCTTACAGACCCCAAACTTTTGAGAGAGAGAGAGAGAGTCTTTTTTTTTTTTTTCCCCCCAATAGTACTCTAGGAACCATGTGAGTGATCGAGTATCCTGCTCGGAATGATGATGACAAGGCAGCACTGTATTTATTTCTCATGTATTCTAGTTAGTTAGGCCCAGTTTTAAATCCAGTTTATACTAATATACTTGCACTTACTTGTACTATATATATGTCAACACAAATCAAACTGTTTATGGCTCAAAGTATTTCGCAACAAAATGTCGGAGAGATTTGGCAGGGTGGGATTATATATTTATTTTCTGGTCTGAAAGGTTAAACCCATCATTTGTTTTAAGCTTTGGTCCTCATTAAAATACTCACCTGACATTTTCAGGTGATCAGAGAAGCACTGATCAGTGGAGTTTCACATCTCTTCCCCCCTCTTGGCATCAGATTTGATGTTTCTACTATGAAATATGGATAAATGCATATGTCACTTATGTGATGAATATCCCTTCAAGTCTGTAGTAGAGAGCTATCTGACCTTTGCCACGCCGTCCAATGGCAAAGATAAAAGGCACATTTGCAGTCAAAGGGTCTCATCATCAAGGCAAGACCCCTTCCCCCTCTTCTCCTTCTCATCCTCGGACCCCCACGTGTCTGAGAGGTGCTGTACAGCAGCATATACAGTCGTCACTCGAGTAGATGTGCTGCCCGTTCACCCCCATCTAATTACACCTCTCTCATTGCGCCAATTAGCATGGTGGGAAAAGAAAGGGTTGGAGGCTGAGAGATGGAAGCTGAGGACCACCTATCGGTGTGTGTCATTCATTAGGGATGGTGGGATGGAGGATGAAAAGCAGTGGGCTCACACACCCTGACTCCAGCGCCACAGGAGAGAGACACGCTCAGAGGGGCTCACCTACTGAATGCTCTCTTCTCGTTATAATGGCCCTAATTAAGAGGAAGGCGGGTTGAAATGACTCTATGACTCTTTTTCTCCATCTCATCTTTTATCAGGTCTCTGCGTTCTCTACATGGGAGAAGGAGCTTCATAAGATTGTATTTGATCCACGTTATCTGCTGCTCAATCCCAAAGAGAGAAAACAGGTACACATACACTTTATTGAACTGCTACATTGTCCACAAAGTAAAAACCGATTGATATTGGCCTCCAAGTATAGTGTATATTTGCCCACTCATCTCACGCCACTGTCCACTCTGCAGGTGTTTGATCAGTATGTGAAGACGCGTGCTGAGGAGGAGAGGAAAGAGAAAAAGAATAAAATCATGCAGGTCAAAGATGACTTCAGGAAAATGATGGAGGAAGCTAAACTGGGTGTCAGGTAAACGCTTAGACCTTTAAGTCAGTAAGGACCATCAGGATAACCCTAATGCATCAGTGCTGTTAGTGTTAAAGGGGTCATATGATGCTGCTAAAAAGAACATTATTTTGTGTATTTGGTGTAATGAAATGTTTATGCGGTTTAAAGTTCAAAAAACACATTATTTTCCACATACTGTACATTATTGTTTCTCCTCTATGCCCCGCCTTTTTGAAATGCTTTTTGATTGGCCAGCTATCCAGTGCGTTGTGATTGGCCGAATACCTCAAGCGTGTAACGGAAATGTTATGCCCCTCACATACTGTGATGCCTTGTCTGGCCGGAGCGATGAGACAAAAACATTAAAACGCATTATAAATGAGGCATTTGTTGCATCCAGTGGGGACATAATTACTGATTATAATGACTTGTACTGTCTCTTTACGCGTTGTATTGCATTGCATCGCGCCGCGTAAACATAAAAC